>NC_091572.1:5920893-5928393 GCF_042767895.1 Penaeus vannamei
CTGACTTTCCCTCGTTTTCTCTCTCTCTCTTTCTCTCCTCTCCCCCCCCCCCCTCTCTCTCTCTCTCTCTCTCTCTCTCTCTCTCTCTCTCTCTCTCTCTCTCTCTCTCTCTCTCTCTCTCTCTCTCTCTCTCTCTCTCTCTCTCTCTCTCTCTTCTGTCATTTTTTTCCATTTCCCCCTTTCATCACCTTCTTTTGCTTCCACCTTCCATATTTCCCTCTTTGCTACTTTTCCCACCTTCCCTCCCCCTTCTCTTTTTTATTATTTTCTCGATTTCCCCTTCGTTTTCACAAACTTTTTTCTGCTTCCATCTTCCCCTTTCCTTCTCTGATACGGTTTCCCTCCCCTCTCTCCCCCTTCTTCTTTATCTTGTTTTATTCTATTTTCTCCGTTTCTCTTTTTTATTATTTGTCTCCATTCCTCTTCCTTTCCCTCTTTTCTTTCTAAATTAACTTTCCCCTCTCTGCTATGCTTTCCCTCCTTACTTCCTTCTTTCCCCCTCCTCTTTTTATCTTTCTCCATTTCCCCTTCTTTTTCATTAATCTCTTCTGCTTCCATCTTCGCCCTTCTCTCTTTCCCTCTTTCCTTCCCCATTCTCTTTTTCCTTCATATTCCCCTCGACTTTCATCAACCTCTTCTACTTCCACCTTTCCTTCTCTCTCTCTCTCTCTTTCTCTCTCTCTCTCTCTCTCTCTCTCTCTCTCTCTCTCTCTCTCTCTCTCTCTCTCTCTCTCTCTCTCTCTCTCTCTCTCTCTCTCTCTCTCCGTTCCCAATTCTCCTTTTCCCCTCCATTTCCCCTTCATTTTCATCAACCCCTTTTACTCCCCCCCCCCTTTCCTCTCTCTCTCTCTCTCCTCCCTTCTTCATTTCCCCTCTCCATTTCCCCTTCCTTCTCCCCCCCCTTCCCCCCTCTTTGCCTCGGCGCCCACGTCGAGACGCCCACAGCAACTGCCCTACTTCAGCTTAACAAGTCAATCATTATAAGCAGGAAGTCGATAGATGCCAATACATCTATTTAGAGGCAAGATAGTGATGATGTCATTAAAAGAGAAAGGATAAAAAAGAAAAAGAAGAGAAAAAAGATGACGTCATTGAAGGAGAAAGGTAACAAAAAAGGAGAAAAAGAAGAGAAAAAAAATAATTTCCTCTTTTTCGGAGGGAGATCGAACATCTAACGTATTTTAACGATTTTTTTGGGGGGTTGGGTGTGTTATGATGTGTTTGTTTGGTTGGTTTTTGAGTTTGTCTGTTTGGGTTCGTGTGTTTGTTGCGTTTGTTTGTTAGTGAGTTTGTTCGAGTATGCGTTCGTGTGTTTGTTTTTGTTTGTGTTTGTTTGGGATCATGTGTTTGCTGCGTTTGTTTGTTAGTGAGTTTGTGTCCGAGTATATGTTCGTGTTTGTTTGTTTTTGAGTTTGTGTTTGTTTTCATTGGTTTATTTGCGTTTGTTTGTGTCTGAGTATGTGTTCGTGTGTTTGTTTGTTTGCGTCTGTGTGAGGGCGTATGTGTGCGCGCATTCGTGTATACCTGTGTGCGTTTTATTTCCAATCTTTTTATGTCATCACACAGTACGGGACATAAACCACAAGATCCCATACGTAGCACTGTAACACATGTATCAACACATCACGTAATGAAACGAAAACACCTGGCTTACTTTTATTACCAAATATTTCCCACCAAACGAGCTCACAGCATGAAAACGAAGCGAGGAATAAAACAGATATTATTATCGACTCTATGTGTGGATTTCCCAGTCTTGATTCCTTAAAAAATAAACGTTTCTGGAATAAATCTGTCATTTTACGTCAGCTCTGAATATTGACTTTTAGTTTGAATGCGGATTTAGCGCTATTGGCAACTCATCTAATTATATTTATAAATAGTTACTTTTAATTAATTTTTTGTAAGTTCAAATTATCACGAATTGATTTTAAACACATTATTTTCTTACTATCTAATGAATAATCAGATGTGTACAGATAAATAAATGAATAAGTAAAATATTCAGATGTGTACAGATGAATAAGTTGATAAATAGAATATACAGCTGTGTACTGTACAGATGAATAAATGAATAAAGACAGAAAATAAGATATAAATATAATTGTAATAAACATCACATTTTCCTTTCTAGCGAATACCCAGCTGCCTTTACATTGAAAATCAAAATATAAAATGAAAACTACGTGATACTTATCTACTTCACACTTGACTGTCCACTCAGGAAGTAATATAACGCACTCAACTATCACACTGACTTATACAAGAACCGCCATTGTTTATTCGTAACGTAAATCAATCCAGACGACAAAAAAAGACAAAAAAAAAAGACAAAAAAAAAAAGACAAAAAAAAAAGCTCAGACTATGGTATATCAATACCTCTCTATTGATAAAGAAAGGACAGTGACCGAGAGAAAATGTTCGGTATCAGACATTTTAGTCACATGTTTCGATAAATTATTGATAATCTTAGAGACTGTTTACGTTAAGCTTTGGCGGTAACCTGGGAAGTGCGTGTTGTGGGGTATTGATAGGCCTATCGTGCAACAGACAGACTAACGGGTTGTTGATTTTTCCTTTCTTTCTTTTATTTGTTTCTCCCTTTCTCTTTGTTTTTGTTTTTTTGTTATCTTTTTTCTTTTTTTTTTCTTTCTTTATTCCTCGTAGTCTCTCAGTCTCTGTCTGTCTGTATGTATGTATGTCTCTCTCTCTCTCTCTCTCTCTCTCTCTCTCTCTCTCTCTCTCTCTCTCTCTCTCTCTCTCTCTCTCTCTCTCTCTCTCTCTCTCTCTCTCTCTCTCTCATGTGCGAAGTTTCACACATGTGGTAATTATTTCTTAATCATATAAGTAAGGTTAATACATTATAAATGAACCAAATGATGTTAAACAAGAGCGTCTGTAACACACACACACACACACACACACACACACACACACACACACACACACACACACACACACACACACGCACACACACACACACACACACACACACAGACACACACACACACACACACACACACACACACACACACACACACACACACACACACACACACACACACACACACACACACACACACACACACACATACACACAAACACACTCACTCACTCACTCACAAATAGTAAGAAAAAATAAATAAAAATTATAATAATCATAGACAAATGAACAAAAAATAAAATAAAAACGTAAAAAGCATCATTAGTGGATTAAAGACCTGTACACGTGATCACTCGCTTAGTAATTAAAACAGAAAAGTTTTTTTTTATGATTTTACAATTCTGCCTTTTCAGCAGTCGATGGCGATCGGAAAGGTGAAAAATACATTATCAGACTTTTTTATGAGTTCTTCACGGCCATCGGAGAAAGGAGAGAGAGGGAGAGGGAGATGGAGTGGGAATAGGAGAGGGAGAGGGAGAGAGAGAGAGGGAGAGGGAGAGGGAGAGGTACAGGGAGTGGGAGTGGGAGTGGGAGTGGGAGAAGGAAAGGGAGAGAGAGAGAGAGGGAAAGGGAGAGGGAGTGGGAGTGGGAGTGGGAGTGGGAGAAGGAAAGGGGAGAGAGAGAGAGAGAGGGAAAGGGAGAGGGAGTGGGAGTGGGAGAGGGAGAGGGAGAGGGAGAGAATGACGAAAAGGGAGAGGGAGTGGGATAGGAAGGCGGAAAGGGAGAGGAATAGGAGAAAAGAAGGCATGGGAGAGGAAAAGGGAGTGGGTGTGGGATAGAAAGAGGGAAAGGGAAAAGGAGTGGGAGTGAGAGAGGGGGGGAGAGGAGAAAAGAAGGCATGGGAAAGGAAAAGGGAATGGGAATAAAGCGAAGGAGAGGAGAAGAGACGAGAACACAGAAGAAGAAAAAGAAAAAAAAAAGAACGAAAAATTAAAACACATCCAAACAAAATGAGAAATACCATTCACACCAAACCAATACAAACAATAACAAAAAAAACAGCAACAAACATCCAAACAGATGAACAAATATGCAAATAAAACGCCATTTCACTCAATAGCACTTAAAAAAAAAAAGAAAAAATTCTTCGACATGACTTTATAAAAATTATCGAACTGAAACTATCGAACGCTATTTTAACTTGTGGCATTATCTAAGTTAAGCTCGATTAGAAGTCGGATAAAGTTTATACCTTTTTTCTTCTTTCTATCTTTCATTCGGTCTTTTATTATCTTTGTTATTTCCATTGTTTTTATTATTGTTGTTGTTATTTACCATTAGTATCATTATCCCTATTATCATTATTCTTATCATTATTATCATTATTCTTATCATTATCTCTATTATCATTATTCTTATCATTATTATCATTATTGATATCACCATCTTTATCTTTATCGGTATCATCGTTATCATTATAATGATAATAATAATAAAACAACAAAATGATAATAATCATTATTATTATTATCATAATTATTATCGTTATCACTAGCACTATTATCATAAAAAAATTCTATCATTATGATCATTACTATCAACATCATTATGCTTTAATCATCATTATTACTATTGTCATTATTATCATTGTTATTATTATTATCATTATTATTATTATTATTATTATTATTATTATCATTATTACTACTATTATTATTATCATTTTCCTTATTGTTATAACTGTTGTCGTTGATACTATTATCATTACTGTTATCATTATTGGTATTATGAATATTTCTTATATCACTACTACTATTAGTTATCATTATTATTATAATTGTTATTTTATCATTACCATTATTTTATATCATTATTATTCTAGCGTTAGTATTAGTACTAATAATAGTATTAGCATTAGCAAATAGCAGTTTAAGTATCATTAACATTAACATTATCATTATCAGCATTATCACTATCATAATCATTTTATTATCATTATTACCACTAATAATAGCAAACATAAGAATGCAATGGTAGGGGAATAATAGCTTAATGGTATTTACTATTTCCCGTATTTTATGGGAGTGTAATGTTTCGTGACCATAGCCACTGAGGAATGTTTTACGAACAATAATAAGCAGAAATTAAACTCTTTATGTATTTGAAGACATGGAGGAAAATAGAATGTCTATTATTCAGTCTATAAAAAAGTAAATGGATTAAAAGGTTTCATGCTAAAATATGTTTTCGTTTGGTAAACACGGTGGTTGTATGGTAGATCACTAAGAGAAATTGTGTACAAAAAACATTGATATACCAAGGATAATGATGTGATATGAGTCGCTGTAAATGATAGTAAGTAATTAAACATCCTAAAAGCTAATGTACAGTACAGTCCATAATCAAACAATCATCAAAGAGTGCGTTTGTCTCTCCTGCGAAAACACCGCGCGATATAAAGCCGAGAAAAATAAACCCTAAAGGCACGATTAGGTTACTCTCCACACATAAACAAAACCCACGTGACCACAACAACTGCGCTCCATTGGGCACCGTGCGCGAAATGGCATTGTTGCATGCTTGGCTCTGAGTAATGCGAATATTTGGCAGTCTTGTTAGAAGGGAGTTCCTTTCCCCTGCTCCTATATATCTCGGAGTCCATCCCTTGGTATCTCGATCGATGACGGCCAACATGCCGGCTCACCTCGCAGAAAGTTGGGCGGCCTGTATCCCCTCCTCTTTCTTTCCATGTTAAAACCGAAGCTCTGTTTGACTCTCGGGGCATGTCTGTCTCTGCGTTTGTGCTTCCGATGATTCTACCGGGGAGGAATTTATATAAGCATGTATGTTTTTTTTTGGATTTTGTAGTTTTTTTGTGAATGTCGGTCCTTGAAGCCTTACGGAGGTCAAAATGTCTGGTGTTCGGGTCTAGCCTGGCCTACTTTCCCGCAGGCAGGGGAGTGAAACATGACCATGCTGGCTGGAAATTTAGTGATGATTTCCTGCCTGACTTGTTCTGCAACAGAGCCTCCAGTGGATCATGATTATCACAAAATGGCTGTGTATTAAGGAATTTATAGATGGAACAGCCAAAAGCGCCAACAACAAACCACTCCTTTGTGCTGTATCCAAGCCCGCCTCATCCCCAGCTGATTCTGTACCACATACGCGGTGTCACTCCATTCCCCCCGCCAGGAACTCCCCTCGCGTCAGCTCTCTCGTGTGATGTGGTCGCTGACTTATCCATGCCATCACCATCAACTCTGCTGTCACCATCACCATGGCCACCGCGACGGGCCCGCCTCACACATCAGCTCGCTCTCTCACCGGGCGCGGCAGCCACCGCCACTGCATTCCTGAGCAAATCGCGTTTTTTTGCCCGCCGCCAACAGACCTTTTCCCATCTTTTGCACTCGTGGCTCAAGGCCCTTTTCGCCTTGTGGTGAGAGCACGGAGAAAGCTCCGGGATTTACTTTCTCTGGGACTTTTACAGTGTGCTTTCGTCGGAATATATACTTTTGTTTTGGGCGCCATGAATATGCATGCGTGTGAATTATATTAGAGTGCTTTTTGCAGCTATAGGAGGAGGGGTTCGCTCGCTCTCTCTCCTTCTCTCGTTCCCTCCCTCTCTCTCTTCTTCTCTCGTTCCCTCCCTCTCTCTCTTCTTCTCTCGTTCCCTCCCTCTCTCTCTTCTTCTCTCCTTCCCTCCCTCTCTCTCCTTCTCTTGTTCCCTCCCTCTCTCTCCTTCTCTTGTTCCATCCCTCTCTCTCCTTCTCTCGTTCCCTCCCTCTCTCTCCTTCTCTTGTTCCTTCCCTCTCTCTCCTTCTCTCGTTCCCTCCCTCTCTCCTTCTCTCGTTCCCTCCCTCTCTCCTTCTCTCGTTCCCTCCCTCTCTCTCCTCTTGTTCCCTCCCTCTCTCTCCTTCTGTCGTTCCCTCCCTGTCTCCTTCTCTACTTCCCTCCCTCTCTCCATCTCGTGTTCCCTCCCTCTCTCTCCTTCTCTCGTTCCCTCCCTCTCTCTCTTCTCTTCTCCTTCCCTCCCTCTCTCTCTTCTTCTCGTTCCCTCCCTCTCTCTCTTCTTCTCTCCTTCCCTCTCTCTTCTTCTCTCCTTCCCTCCCTCTCTCCTCTCGTTCCCTCCCTCTCTCTCTCCTTCTCTCGTTCCCTCCCTCTCTCGTTCCCTCCCTCTCTCTCCTTCTCTCGTTCCCTCCCTCTCTCTCTCTTCTTCTCTCATTCCCTCCCTCTCTCTCCTTCTCTCGTTCCCTCCCTGTCTCCTTCTCTTCTTCCCTCCCTCTCTCTCCTTCTCTTGTTCCCTACCTCTCTCGTTCCCTCCCTCTCTCTCTTCTTCTTTTCTCGTTCCATCCCTCTCTCTTTTTCTCTCGTTCCCTCCCTCTCTCTTCTTCTTCTTCTCTCGTTCCCTCCCTCTCTCTCCTTCTTCTCTCGTTCCCTCCCTCTCTCCTTCTCTACTTCCAACCCTCTCTCTCCTCTCCTTCCCTCCTCTCTTTTCTAACCTCCTTCCCTCCCTCTCTCTCTCCTCCTCTCCTTCCCTCCCCCTCTCTCTCTCTATCTTTCCTTCCTTCCATCTCTTTCTCTCTATCTTTCCCTCCCTCCCTCCCTCTCC
>NC_091572.1:5960893-5970893 GCF_042767895.1 Penaeus vannamei
GTGAATAAATAAAATAATTGTGTGTGTGGGGGGGGGGGAGGGAAGCGGATAGGTGAATAAATAAAATAATTGTGTGGGGGGGGGGGGCGGATAGGTGAATAAATAAAATAATTGTGTGTGTGTGTGGGGGGGGGAAGCGGATAGGTGAATAAATAAAATAATTGTGTGTGTGGGGGGGGGGGGCGGATAGGTGAATAAATAAAATAATTGTGTGTGGGGGGGGGGGGGAGGGAAGCGGATAGGTGAATAAATAAAATAATTGTGGGGGGGGGGAGCGGATAGGTGAATAAATAAAATAATTGTGTGTGTGGGGGGGGGGGCGGATATGGTGAATAAATAAAATAATTGTGGGGGGGGGGGGAGCGGATAGGTGAATAAATAAAATAATTGTGTGGGGGGGGGGCGGATAGGTGAATAAATAAAATAATTGTAGTATTGTGGGGGGGGGGCGGATAGGTGAAGATAAATAAAATAATTGTGTGTGTGTGTGTGGGGGGGGGGGGCGGATAGAGTGAATAAACTCTAAAATAATTGTGTGTGTGTGTGGGGGGGGGGAAGCGGATAGGTGAATAAATAAAATAATTGTGTGTGAGGGGGGGGGGGGGGCGGATAGGTGAATAAATAAAATAATTGTGTGTGTGTGTGGGGGGGGGAAGCGGATAGGTGAATAAATAAAAATAATTGTGTGTGGGGGGGGGGATAGGGAGCGGATAGGTGAATAAATAAAATAATTGTGTGTGTGGGGGGGGGGGGGGGAGCGGATAGGTGAATAAATAAAATAATTGTGTGTGTGTGTGTGGGGGGGGGCGGATAGGTGAATAAATAAAATAATTGTGTGTGTGTGTGGGGGGGGGAAGCGGATAGGTGAATAAATAAAATAATTGTGGGGGGGGGGGGGCGGATAGGTGAATAAATAAAATAATTGTGTGTGTGGGGGGGGGGGGAGCGGATAGGTGAATAAAAATAAAATAATTGTGTGTGGGGGGGGGGGGGAGCGGATAGGTGAATAAATAAAATAATTGTGTGTGTGGGGGGGGGGGGGGCGGATAGGTGAATAAAAAAAATAATTGTGTGTGTGTGGGGGGGGGGGGGGAGCGGATAGGTGAATAAATAAAATAATTGTGTGTGTGTGTGGGGGGGGGGAAGCGGATAGGTGAATAAATAAAATAATTGTGTGTGTGGGGGGGGGGGGCGGATAGGGTGAATAAATAAAATAATTGTGTGTGTGTGTGGGGGGGGGGGGAAGCGGATAGGTGAATAAATAAAATAATTGTGTGTGTGTGTGGGGGGGGGAAGCGGATAGGTGAATAAATAAAATAATTGTGTGTGTGTGTGGGGGGGGGGGGAAGCGGATAGGTGAATAAATAAAATAATTGTGTGTGTGTGTGTGGGGGGGGAAGCGGATAGGTGAATAAATAAAATAATTGTGTGTGGGGGGGGGGGAGGGAAGCGGATAGGTGAATAAATAAAATAATTGTGGGGGGGGGGGAGCGGATAGGTGAATAAATAAAATAATTGTGTGTGTGGGGGGGGGGGGCGGATAGGTGAATAAATAAAATAATTGTGGGGGGGGGGGGAGCGGATAGGTGAATAAATAAAATAATTGTGTGGGGGGGGGCGGATAGGTGAATAAATAAAATAATTGTGTGGGGGGGGGCGGATAGGTGAATAAATAAAATAATTGTGTGTGTGTGTGTGGGGGGGGGGGGGCGGATAGGTGAATAAATAAAATAATTGTGTGTGTGTGTGGGGGGGGGAAGCGGATAGGTGAATAAATAAAATAATTGTGGGGGGGGGGGGGCGGATAGGTGAATAAATAAAATAATTGTGTGTGTGTGTGGGGGGGGGGAAGCGGATAGGTGAATAAATAAAATAATTGTGTGTGGGGGGGGGGGGGAGCGGATAGGTGAATAAATAAAATAATTGTGTGTGTGGGGGGGGGGGGGGAGCGGATAGGTGAATAAATAAAATAATTGTGTGTGTGTGTGTGGGGGGGGAGCGGATAGGTGAATAAATAAAATAATTGTGTGTGTGTGTGGGGGGGGGAAGCGGATAGGTGAATAAATAAAATAATTGTGGGGGGGGGGGGGCGGATAGGTGAATAAATAAAATAATTGTGTGTGTGGGGGGGGGGGGAGCGGATAGGTGAATAAATAAAATAATTGTGTGTGGGGGGGGGGGGGAGCGGATAGGTGAATAAATAAAATAATTGTGTGGGGGGGGGGGCGGATAGGTGAATAAATAAAATAATTGTGTGTGGGGGGGGGGAGCGGATAGGTGAATAAATAAAATAATTGTGTGTGTGGGGGGAGGGAAGCGGACAGGTGAATAAATAAAATAATTGTGTGTGGGGGGGGGGGGAAGCGGATAGGTGAATAAATAAAATAATTGTGTGTGTGTGTGGGGGGGGGGGGGCGGGTAGGTGAATAAATAAAATAATTGTGTGTGTGGGGGGGGGGAGCGGATAGGGAATAAATAAAATAATTGTGTGTGTGGGGGGAGGGAAGCGGACAGGTGAATAAATAAAATAATTGTGTGTGGGGGGGGGGGGAAGTGGCTAGGTGAATAAATAAAATAATTGTGTGTGTGTGTGGGGGGGGGGGGGCGGATAGGTGAATGTGTACGTGTGTGCGTGCGTGCGTACAAGAAGCAACCATATTTGTGAAATTACTTAGCCAATCCATTTCCTCTCTAATCTTCCCGCCAGATTAGCGTGCCGCGCGCACCAAAAGCGCCCCGCATTACTCTGACATAATGGCATATTTACGTGACTTTTCTAATCATTAAAATACTAGCTCACGAATAAAGGTCTAATGACCGTGGCACAGTTAATGATACTGCAAGAAAGGTGATAATTACCTCAATTATGAGTTTTTACTACAAATGGCGTCTGTAGCATTAGGTGTGATAACAATCCATAAATTGCAAAGTTCTTGCTATCAACATTTTCGTCAATAGGAAAATGCGTCGTCCTTAGCACTGCTATTGCTGTCGTTACTCTTCTGTTTTTTCACTGCTGGCACTCTCAAAAGCAGTTATTCGTTATGTCACTGTTATTGCCACTGTTATCACTGGTAGTTGAAATAGTATAAGTATAATAGAATTAAATAGCTGCTTAATATTATTTCTCGCTCGTTGTGTAACTATTTCTGATGTATGTTTTTTCCTTCTTCTTTTACTTTTCTTTCCTTCTTTCTTTTTCTTTCTTCCTCTTCTTATCGTTATTATTATTATTATTATTATTATTATTATTATCCTTATTATTATTATTCTATTTCCTCTCCTTTTTTCTATTTCTTCTTCATCCTTTTATTTCTTCTATCTATTCTTATTCTTCTTTCTTCTTGAAAAAAATAATACAATGCAAAATACAACCATCACAAAATCTTATTTTACACGCCCTTCAGCAATTACATAAGTTACGACATATATTTTTTTTTTCACGCAACACAACACTGACATAACATACACCTTTTCGCAGCGCACTTCCCGCCTTAACGAGAATTCGCTTAAAATGCCGCTAAATTACTTTGGCTTCCGCGCCTGACGTATCGGTTCAAGTTGAACATCGACATACCTGTCCAGGGAATTCTCGCCTTATAAGCACAGATACCTGTATAGTGCGCGTCGCTTCTATTCGCATATTGATAGGTGTGTGTGTGTGTGTGTGTGCGTGTGTGTGTGTGTGTTTGTGTGTGTGTGTGTGTGTGTGTGTGTGTGTGTGTGTGTGTGTGTGTGTGTGTGTGTGTGTGTGTGTGTGTGTGTGTGTGTGTGTGTGTGTGTGTGTGTGTGTGTGTGTGTGTGTGTGTGTGTGTGTGTGTGTGTGTGTGTGTGTGTGCGTGCATGCGTTTGTATGTATGTATGTGTGTGTGTGTGTGTTTGTGTGTGTGAGAGAGAGAGAGAGAGAGAGAGAGAGAGAGAGAGAGAGAGAGAGAGAGAGAGAGAGAGAGAGAGAGAGATAGATAGAGAGAGAGAGAGAGAGAGAGTCTGTGTGTGTGTGTGTGGGGGGGGGGGGGTGAGTGTGTAAACGTGTGTGTGAGAGAGTCTGTGTGTGTGAGAGAGTCTGTATCTGTGTCTGTGTCTGTGTCTGTGTTTGTATATGTGTCTGCATCTGTGTCTGAATCTATGTCTGTGTCTGTATCTGTGTCTGTGCGCGCGTGCCTCTTACAACAAATGTATATGAACGTGAGCATAAACGTAAGTATGCATATCTATGCCCGTGCAATACAATCCTTCCTGCGCCATAAACAAGAAACACACCTACAATCCCACACCATAAAGAAAACAATACAAACAAACAAACAAAAAAACACAACAAAAAATAAAAATAACAAAAAAAAACGATAAGCTGACCTACATACACTATCCTCACACGCCAAAAAAAAAAAAAAAAAAAAAAAGTGCAAAATAACACCGCAACCACACGTGCATCTTTTTCTTTATTTACGCTTCCGATGGGATCGATCCGGCTAAACCACGTGACCTTCTAAATAAGCCATTGTTAGTGCGTATTGAAACTTTTACATATATTTCAACGACAATGTTTAACGATCACTGGCTCTCCAATCTTTTATTTAAAACATCTATCTGGCTCTCCAATTTTTTCTTTAAACATCTTTCTAGCTCTACAATATTTTCTTTAAAACATCTATCTGGCTCTCCAATCTTTTCTTTAAAACATCTATCTGGCTCTCCAATCTTTTCTTTAAAACATCTATCTGGCTCTCCAATCTTTTCTTTAAAACATCTATCTGGCTCTCCAATCTTTCCTTTAAAACATCTATCTGGCTCTCCAATCCTTTCTTTAAAACATCTATCTGGCTCTCCAATCTTTTCTTTAAAACATCTATCTGGCTCTCCAATCTTTTCTTTAAAATATCTATCTGGTTCTCCAATCTTTTCTTTAAAACATCTATCTGGCTCTCCATTTTTTTTCTTTAAAACATCTATCTGGCTCTCCAATCTTTTCTTTAAAACATCTATCTGGCTCTACAATATTTTCTTTAAAACATCTATCTGGTTCTCCAATTTTTCATTTAAAACATCTATCTGGTTCTCCAATCCTTTCTTTAAAACATCTATCTGGCTCTCCAATATTTTCTTTAAAACATCTATCTGGCTCTCCAATCTTTTCTTTAAAACATCTATCTGGCTCTCCAATCTTTTCTTTAAAACATCTATCTGGCTCTCCAATCTTTTCTTTAAAACATCTATCTGGCTCTCCAATCTTTTGTTTGAAACATCTATCTGGCTCTCCAATCTTTTCTTTAAAACATCTATCTGGCTCTCCAATATTTTCTTTAAAACATCTATCTGGCTCTCCAATCTTTTCTTTAAAACATTTATCAGGGTCTCCAATCATTTCTTTAAAACATCTATCTGGCTCTCCAATATTTTCTTTAAAACATCTATCTGGCTCTCCAATCTTTTCTTTAAAACATCTATCTGACTCTCCAATCTTTTATTTAAAACATCTATCTGGCTCTCCAATCTTTTGTTTGAAACATCTATCTGGTTCTCCAATCTTTTCTTTAAAACATCTATCTGGCTCTATAATCTTTTCTTTAAAACATCTATCTGGCTCTCCAATCTTTTCTTTAAAACATCTATCTGACTCTCCAATCTTTTCTTTAAAACATCTATCTGGCTCTCCAATCTTTTTTTCAAAACATCTATCTGGCTCTCCAATCTTTTCTTTAAAACATCTATCTGGCTCTCCAATCTTTTTTTCAAAACATCTTTCTAGCTCTACAATCTTTTCTTTAAATATTTATCTAGCTCTCCAATCTTTCCTTTAAAACATCTATCTGGCTCTCCAATCTTTTCCTTAAAACATCTATATAAATATGATACAGCTAAAAGGTATCCATCTTGCTATCATTATTTATATCGTCTTTAATTATACCATCGTAACTATCATTACTGATACGTCTGATGGCAAGTGATTGACAGAAAATAAAATATATATGAAATGTAATCGTTATAATCGTTATAACTTTATTTGTGGGGGACATAAATATATACTATAAACGATAATCACAATTAGCTTCATTATACACAAATATTCATCTCACGCAGCTGTCATTAGTATCACAATTTCATTAGCTATCGGGATATTTACATCAATGCTGCAATCGACGAATCATTAATCTAATTACGATGATGAGGATGACACGGCACTTTCAATAACCATCATTACCATTGCAAATCCAGGCGATGCGTCCCGTGTAAATAATTTGCTCACCTTTCACTGTCAATCACCATAACAGCAACTGCCTCCCACGTTCAACATCGTTCACATTCCTGCACTTTGCACTGCAACTACACACTAAAAGCAGACACGCGGAAGTTATGATCATGAAAGGTTGTCTAGGCCGTGGCAGAAAAATTGGTGTTGGTATTGTAAATGTATTGCCTGTACATGTACGCGCACACACACAAACTGATAGATACACACACACACACACACACACACACACACACACACACACACACACACACACACACACACACACACACACACACAAACACACGCAAACACACAAACACACACACAGCACACACGCAAACACACAAACACAAACACACACAAACGCAAACACAAACACACACACACAAACACACAAACAAACAAAACAAGAAAAAAAACATACACCTCCAAACACACTGCAAAACTACAGCACAGCCACGCACAGCCAAAATTAAGAGCTGGCAAAGGACGCTAACGGTAACATAGGCTCAGCGCTTCCAAATGTAAATACGCTCGGCAGTCGATGCAACGCCGCTATTTTGTAGCAGCTCTGACGTCACTTTCCACGGATGCGAACGCGCGGGGAACCAATTTTCAAGGGATATATTTCTTTTATTGTGTACTTGCCTTCGAGTCTCCCTTCTCTATCTTTTATTTTTCTATTTCTATTTATTTATTTACTACGAGATCTCACCCGTGCATACGAACGCGCGGGGAACCAATTTTCAAGGGATATATATTTTTATTGTGTACTTGACTCCGACTTTGCCTTCCTTTGATCTTATATTTTTATTTATTCATTCATTTATTGAGGCTACTTGAGGATTCGAACGCGTGGCGACCAATTTTCAAGGGATATATTTTATTGTGCACTTGCATCGGATTCTGCCTTCTTTATCTTTTATTTTCTTTTTCTATTTATTTATTTATTTACTTTGAGATCTCACCCGTGCATTCGAACGCGCGGGAACTAATTTCCATGGGATATATTTCTTATATTGTACACTTGCCTTGGAATCTGCTTCAGCCGTGTTATCTATATTTCATTCCTGATTTTTATTCACAATCATCAATTTCATTAACTTTCTTATTTCTTTACTTGACGTCATTTCCATGGATACGAACGGACATTTCAGCTGCAACCATGCTTTTTTAACTATCTAATTCTTTCTATTCATTGCCGTTTTTACTCCATTCATCTATTTGGCTATCCAAGCGTTCTTTTTTATCTATTTTTTTTACTGACCGCGATATAAAAAAAAATGTTTTTTTGACAACACGTCTCACTGTTTCTTTTATCTCTTCTTGGTTAGATATTGAAATAGCGATAACAATGATAGTGCAACAATAACAATATCATAGACAATAATGTTAAGGAAATAAAGTAAAGAGTATTGGTAATCATGACAATACAATTGCTAATAATACTATACAAATATTGATGAAACTGTTGTTACAAATAAGATGACTAACAACACTTATGATAACCATCATTACCACAATAGCAATTATCATTTTAATTGTATTTTCAGTTTTATCAGTGTCATCATTATCTACATTATCATTACCATTTGCATAATAATGTTTATCACATGTTTTATTAGCATCACCAATATTATCCTCATTGCTATTATTATGATTATCACTATCACTATCATAATCATTATTACTGTTATTGCCATTATCATTACCATTACCATTATCATCATTACTCTCATTATTATTATCATCATTATCATTACTATCGGTATCATCATTATTACTATTATCATCATTAATATTACTGTTACTATTATCCTCGCAAATATACAAAATATATCAGTACTATTGAAGACGATCACTATAACAACAACAATTATTTCAAAACCGGTAATCATAAAGTAATAAACGACAAAAACAATAACAAATCAATAACAATAACATTTATATCAATAACAGAAACACTAAACGGAATAACTAATACTAATAAATAGGCCTACTCATCATAATAAAAACAGCTATAATAATTTTGATAATGATACTGGCAATCATATGAACTGTGATGATATGATGAGGATGGTGATGATGATGATGATGATGGCGATGATGATGATAATGATTTTGATTATGATGATGGTGATGATGATTATGTTGGTGATGATGATTATGATGATGGTGACGATTATGATGATGGTGATGATAATGATAGCGACAAAAACGAAAACAACAATAATAAAAATGACAATAATATGATTAATAATAATATAAATAACGATAGCAACAACAGTAACAATATTACCAACGATACCAACAGTTCCATTAATGATATATATTGATAATAGCAGCAATAACTTGAATAACATGAAAATTAACAGGGCTGCCACCATTTTTACCATACTACCAATACCAATATTGACATCAATAACAACACACCAATAACCATCAATATTACCGCTATAACAATATCAGAGAAATAACCTAAGCAAGCCTCCGAACAAAAAGTACCAGTACCAGCATCGACAAACAACAAAAACAACAACACAAACAGTACAAGCCTCAAAAAATCGATCCAAAAAGGATGTAGCTATTACTGTATTAACATTACCATCACACACTACCACACGCCAGCCTAATATCAACCTTAGACGCGAGCTACGCAAGGGTCATATTGGCAGGACAAGAGGGAACTGCTGCCGGTGACAATATCGACGGTACACTCTCAGCGGCTGCCAGATGTATGACGATTCCCACATACACTACAGTAGCAGCGTGTTCCTGTGATCTGCGTGTTCGTTATCAATGTTTTTTTTTCGTTATTGGGCATCGTTTTTGTATTACTGCTGTTTATGCTGCATTGTTTTTCGGTGTTAATATATATATATATATATATATATATATATATATATATATATATATATATATGTATATATATATATATATATATATCTGTGTGTATATATATATATATATATATATATATATATATATACATATACATATATTTTTTTTCTTTTTTACGTAATGTCGATTTTTTAGTATAGGCCTATTTACATACAAAATACAGGATGGCCATATATGTTACCGCTGATTAGGTTTACTGTCATCATTATGAAGCCAATCACTATATGATAACGTTTTAATTACCCTTGACGAAATCTCGTTATTTTTTGCATGATCCATAATCGAAAATAATTTTTAAACTATATCACCACTGCTTAATTACAACTCGAATATGTGATATTATTATTTACCTCTTTAAGAAATGGTGCATTAAAAAAATAAAAGAATATCCACCAAATCTACATAATTTCTTTAATTATCCATTTACGTTTTTATCCATTCGTCAATTTCTTTATTTATTAATTTATAATTCTTTTTATCCATTCGTCAATTTCTTTACTTATCCATTTTTATCAGTTCTTTATTCATTCGTTTATGATTTTTATTTATTTATCATTTATCAATTTCTTTATTCACCCATTTATCATTTTTATTCATCACTTTATCAATTGCTTTATTCATCACTTTATCAATTGCTTTATTCATCACTTTATCAATTGCTTTATTCATCCATCTATCACTTTATTTGTCCATTTAACAATTTCTTAATTTATCAGTTTATCAATTTCTTTATTCATCCATTGATCAGTTTCTCTATTCATCAGTTTATCAATATTCTTATTTATCCATTTATCAGTTTCTTTACTCGACCATTCATCAATTTGATTTATCAATTTATCAATCTCTTTATTCATTCATCTATCAATATCT
>NC_091572.1:5990893-5993393 GCF_042767895.1 Penaeus vannamei
TCGTTATTATTATCATTGTTCTTATAATTATCAATATTATTACTGATATAATTTTCATATAATCGTTCATATAGTTTGTATTTTAGTTCAGTATTATACATATATATATTATATTATATGTATAATATATTATTATACATATATTATACATTTTCTTTACTATTTCCATGTTATTTTTAATATTACACCCCCTTTACTATTCATCATTTCAGCTGTCAAAATCATTTTTGTTTATCTTCAGCATTGATGAATCGGTTTTACACAGGTCATAATAAGCCACAAACACTCACCAATATTTAGTCTATCTGTTCCATGCTGTTCATCTAGGAAGGAAAAAAACGAGGGTTGGAGATGATGACGAAAGCTGATCGGCAGGAAACTCCACAGTCAGCTGTCTGTTTGTCAGCTGTTCCTGGGGAGGAGAGGGGGGGGAGAAGGGGAGGGGAGGGGATCTAAACGGACGCATCAGCTGGAAAAGTCGCAAGGGTTGAGTTTGCAGAATGTAGACTGAGAAAAAAATGTAGTGGAGTGGGATATTGCAACAGATTTGACATTGAGATGAGGAGGATCCAGGGTGGTTTTGACGTAAGAAAAAGGGAGAAGAAGCGGACTATTAAGGAACATCTTTCTGGTACGGTTAGTTGTGAAGCTGACGCAGCTCTAGTCACCGAGGTGGTAAATTAAAGCTTTCGAAATTCCTATACAAGACTTTTTGGTGAGATGGATGTACATGATATTGAAAATCGAGTTAGTGATAAATTTTTGGGGGAAGGTGAAAGGACTCTTAAAAAGAATTTTTAGGCAGGATGTCTTAACCAGAGCTTACTGTGACGAACGTAGAAAATTTATGAATGGAAATCTGTCGCCACGAAGCTAGGTATCTAATTTACGCATTTCGAGGCTGTATCTTCTTTGGAATAAATCAATACGGTTATATACATCCCTCGATTATTCATTTCTATATCTATTTTCTGCATACGAAGTCACAAAGAGAGTAATGTTTATCGATATGCATTAGATTCGCCATAAAAGATAGTAGCAAATGCTAAGATGATATTAAACAGGGATTTGCACGAAAATCTACAGACAGTCGAAACATCTGTAGTATTAAAAATGGAAAAAATAATGCATAAAAAAGAAATGCTAGCCAGGGAAAAGGCGTACCTGAATTACGTGAAACCAGATCTTTTTTCTAATTACTGAATGATAAGAGTGTTTTAAATGTTTTTAAATGAGAAAAAATAGAAAGGGAACGAAGCAAAGGGGTTGGCGCTAATTGAGATAAAAATAGCGCCAGGACTGACATCCCCATTAGAGATTTTGCAAGCCTTAAGTGAGGCCGAAGCCATAGCCACGCCGCGTTTGTTTACAGTAGCTCTGCCGATAGAAGAGATTGTCAATAAACGGGTACGAAAAAGCACCTGCTACCTGTCCACGTGCAGAAACGGAGACCATGTGCAACTCTAAAGCAGTTATATGGGAATCAGAAAAATATAATTGTAAAAGATCTTATTACAAAAAAAGGGGAATAAGGGAAATTTAATCCTTTAATCAGTTGAGCTTTATGTCCATTCATGACAATACAGACGCTAACCTTAACTTGTTCATGGAACAATTACTCATAAATCCAGGGGTTTATTCCCATCTCCAGAGAAAGAGTCATAGAACTATACATATCAGTGACTTACAAGAAGGTAATGCCTTGAAAAGTAAATGGATATGAGTCAAGAAATTACCCTAAAAGACCATATATTTCCAATACAAAGATTATATAGGAACAGTGCAAGTGAAGAGGGAGATTCGTGGAGTGCAGTGTTTGCAGATAGACGTTGTATTACGTGCAGAGGCCAGGGAGGGTGAGCAAGATGAGCCAGTCACAGTGGATGAAGCATCTTATACGTGTACTGTGCAATTATATGAAGTTAGGTTATGAGGAGATGCAATTCCATGAGAAGATCTATTAATGTACGTGGGATATATCTTGTAAAAAATGGTCAAGTTGATGCAGATATTGGTAAAAAAAAAAGCTAGTTGCAGTTCCAAATGAAGATTTGTTCAAGTAGATAGGTTAGATCTTGTAAAAATAGAAAAAAACGGTCAAGTTGATACAGATATTGGGGAAAAAGCTAGGTGATGAGGAGGTATAATTCCATATGAAGATCTAATCAAGTACATGGGATAGATCTTGTAAAAAAGAAAAAAAAAACGGTCAAGTTGATACAGATATTGGGGGGGGGGAGAGAAAGCTGGGTTATGAGGAGGTGTAATTCCATACAAAGAATTGTTCGAGTACATATGATAGATCTTGTATACAAAACAAACAATAAAAAACGGTTAATTTGATACACATATTGGGCAAAAAAAAAAAAAAAATACAAAAAAAAACTGGATGATGAGGGGGTGTATTTCCATACGAAGATCTAATCAAGTACACGGGATAGATCTTGCAAAAAAACGGTCAAGCTGTTAAAGATATTGGGATCTATTCATGGGATAGATC
>NC_091572.1:6008393-6028393 GCF_042767895.1 Penaeus vannamei
ACGTTTTAAACTACTGCCACTTCTGGAAACAAACAATCGAGGAAAAAGATTCGAAGCTTTTGGGACTTTTTTTTTTAAATAATGGAGCTGCAGTGATGTGAAAATTCCACTAGGTTTCGAGTACGTAAAAAGTGTTTCAGGTGTGCTAAGCTTTATAACGGTAAAACAGTGAGCTCGAACTCCCAGAGTTTACAACGAAAAAGGAATTATTGCTTTGGGAAAAACGTTATATATTACGCACATGGGAAACTCACACAATCTGTGCAGATGCAATCATTCTTGTTTAACATTATAATCGTATTATAAATTTACGCTTGCATATTACCAGACAATTAATATTTTCCATTAACAGATACAGAGTTAATATTTTCTATTAACAGATACGTAAACCGCACGAATATAACTTTAGGGAGAAAGTATAATGACCATTAGAAAGAGTGTTCGAAGTGAGAGCTGCAGAAATGTCATCCCGAATCTAAAATTGACCCAACTGGTTTTGTATTATTACATTCCACTCCACCGACCTATGCCAAGTTTAGGAGCTGCAATTACACTTTTATAGAGGGCGTTTTGCGAGGACGAACACCCTACCTGTAATTAATGATTTAATTGGTTATTTAACTGCAGTCAGAAATCAGGAAAAGGATTATTAATACGGAGGTCCGTGCCTATAAACTGGCTGAATACTATTATTCTATGTAAATTACCTAAGATTTTTTTTAGCTGTGTCCGTAAATTACAGACAACAGTTTAATTTTTTTTTTTTTTTTTACATGTTTCCGAATAGATGTATCCTTAATATGTGAATGCCTTCATCCAGAGAAATCGCACTTATTGCCTAGTAAATGCATTTAGTGTAAAGTTATAATTTCTTCACCGTATTGCAAGGGTGAAACAATAGATAAAGAAACATATTATTTCCCCATTTTTCTCAAAATATATGAATGAATCTCTCTATACCACATGTGATGTCAAGTGATATTGATTACATAGTGAATATTGATGAGGATGCAATAAATCGTACAAAAAAGATGACAATATTTGTTATTGGAGCTCGTATTACCAGCATTTTGTCGTTGGTGGTTAAGTAAATCCACGGAGTCAATACTTGTATAATGCGGTTGGAGAAACCATTTTGCGGTAATACTCGTAAAATAATGTTGATATATCTCTTGATCTTCATTGCGCAAAGGGATCTATCTATCCACACAAAAAACACGAAATAATATATGCGTTTCGAGAAAAAACGAGACTTTTCCTAACTAAAGAAGCCCCATATAGCCCTAGATCCAAACCACCATTCTTATGAACGACTCTGTACTAAGCTGAGCGGCAGTTTATTCCGAAAAAAGGGGTATATCGCATGCCCGGCTACTTTGCGGTATGCTGGGAATTATGGAAGGTGTATAATCTGGTCTGTTTTTTTATGGTGCGGTTGTTGGAGTGCTGGAGGCTACAAGAGAGGGCGCGAGCTGTTCTGCGCATGTGTTAGACCTAACCGTGTGTTAACTTACCGAGAGGGCGCTGCGGCTGTGGTCCCTATGTTACCACACCGATAACGATGGTGATAACAGTAATGAGGACTTGGTGTTAATATTGGCATTGCTTTTGATATCTAGGGTTTTTGGTCACGTTAATTAGGGATGGGATGGTTAACTTTACTCGAGAACGTAGTTATATTGGTTATCATTTAGGAAAAAATGGTCATGTCTATCAGTGATGATGTTTTATGTATTAATAATATATAATGAAAATAGTTACGATAACAATATTTGTGAAAATAAAACTATATGATCGTAAGAGCTAATTTAGACTATACAAATCATCTGTTTATAAAATAAGTTGCAATGCAGAGTAAATTTAAAAAAGTAAACTAAAACTTATAATTTACGTGTCCAATGTATACAGAAAAGGAATATTAATACCAATACTGGCCATCTTCGCTGATACTACGTGTAACAAAGGAATGCAGATTCACAAAGGTATTTTCCTGAGTTATATCCCTTAGGCTTACAGGCGTTATTGCGTGTTCGTACGATATTTTTCTACGTATCTCCCGCGAGTTTGATATCCGTTAAAGATAATGTTGTAGAGATATATTTACTCACTATGCCTTGTATATCCCAACGATATATACAGTTGCTCAATAAAATAAACCTGCTGTCTTTACAATTTTCCGCGCCGGCTATATTATGTATTACCCCTGCAACCATTTTAGTGTAGGAATTAAAGGAGATCATATTAAGGGTAAAGAGTCTAGATTTGCCATATGACTTCAGGTTGTCCTATATATACACACGCTACAAAGGCCGGCATGGGGCGGGATAGACAAAGCTGTATTTATCATTTATGACTTCGATTTCGCTCTTATTGTAGAGAGTATGTTGTCGTTTCTTGTAGCAAAATAATGTCAGTTAATGGAGGCGCAACAACAGTTCGTTTTAAATGTTTTAATAGTGGAAGCGAGTTACGCCCACCCACTGATAACTCTGTAACGTTTAAACAAAGACTTGTTTTCAGCTTAGAGTTACGGATCACTAGCTTGTATGCAGGTATTAGAGTCGAGAGAATGTACGTGCTTTTAACAGGGGATCTTTTTGTTGCAAAACAATTGCCTTAAGGTTTCGGCAATATTGAATTTTCGTTCGTTAAGGTTTGTAAAACGTAAATGAGAGGGCGGTGCTTAGTGCGTGTAAAACCGCACTGTGTAATATATGTTGCTGCAGGACAATGGTATAAACATGTTTCTTGAATTTACACCTTGCCATGTATGTCCCATAGCTTTATGTCCAAATTAATCAATTTAATTGCAAGGATCCAATATTTTTCCGCTTTATCAAGTAGTGCGGTCATCTACCTTACGTCATTGACAAATATGAAAGACTGAGAAAGATGAACGACTTTCTCTATACTTGAATCAATCATGGTTCATACATATTTAATGTTGCATAAATAGGTTGTTATATTGATACAGGGAAATAAATCCAGGCACCAAACAGGGTTTTAAACATAGGAGTGCAGGCGGAGTGATACTGCGTACTGCGGCTCTTTAGTCACAGGGGTACCAACATGCGATGGATTTTCAATTCATATATCGAGATTAAGGTTTGCGTGAATTTTCTTATATCTGGAATGGAGACACGATTATTTGATCTTTATTTATTAGGTACTGCATGAATACATACTGCGCCATTCAAGTTCATACGAAATTTGTACCTGGAGACAGGTGAAGCTTTGTAAACAGGTGAATTCACACACAGCCCTTCTATACACAGTTACTCTCAAGATAAATGTTATAAAGTGAAAGAAAAATGAAAATAAACCTGTAGAGCCCCAGTGTGTGAGATCCCTGTCCAAAAAAACATGAAACTCTCTCTTTAAGAATAACCCTCCCGTCCCCCGCAAAGTTGGCAGCCCTGCTAGACCCTGTAGTCAGCCATGATGCTTCTGCAGATTCACTTTCCTCGCTGAAGGAAATGTAAAATCGTGAAAATTCTCTAACCTATGACAACTATGGATGTATAACAGTGCATGGACGGGGATCATAACTACACGGCAAAGGTCACATACATCTCAAGAGGATCCAGGAGGAGTGGTAAGAGCAAGAGAAGTGAACAAAAACGTCTCCGGGAAAGTCTCCTGACGAAACACACACAGACGGAGAGTTTGTTGCTCCCTGAGATGGCCTTGGCCTTTGCTCGCTTTTTGGCCATTTGGCAGGACCGGTGGGCTTAATTTACTCATCCCCGGGATCGTCCGAGCCAATAGAACAGGTGCAGTTCCGACCGTGGTGGTTTTATGGGCAAATTGAATGAGTTGTGCGTCATTTATCCGTGCTGGAGATCAGCTGATGGTAGAAAACGGCTCGGAAAGCAGAGTCGCTACAGCTGGATGGATTTAAAGATTTTTTCGGTGTTCGCTGCCCTTCGGTTTTACTCTCTCGGGAGATTCTCCTCTCGGGGAAAAAATATCGGGGAAGTTCTTGTGATTTTGGAAAGTATTCGCGGAGGTAAATTTTCTATTATTAATATATTTTTTCCACCTCGACTCTCGCGAAAGAACAAGTTCCTTGACGTGGAGGCTTTGGTTTCCGTTATTAGGAGTGTGTGCGAAAAGGTATTGTTTTTCATAACTTTGATTGTACGTGTATGCAAGTTTATTCAACTAAGTTCCCGAAAAAATGTAAAAAAAAAAAAAATGAAGTTGAAAAATGAAATTGTCTGAGTTATTAGAATGTTATTGTATGGAAATGTGAAGTTTGGAGACTGTGGATTGATCTCTGTTTGGATTGTTAGAAAGGTGAATGGAGTATTTGACTCTGAGAGAGAAGATTTAACAAGAAAGAGGTAGGAATGGGGTGTGAAAACAAAGAAAACTTCAGAGGGAACATAGAAGTGATGATTTTAGAGGGTCATATTTTGACAGAAGTGTATTATGATAGGGTTTAAGTCTGACGCAGATTTATTTCAGCTTAACGCAGAAGAAAGGAAACCTCAATTGAAGTCTACAATTGTGTATATTTGATTACCGGTAGAAGCAGTCAGTTTAAAGCAGATTATGAATATAAGAGGAAAGTATATAATCAAATCAGCGGTGTGGATTTTAAAACTAAAATGCCAGAAAAAGTCGCAAGTGGATTTAAGTTCAAATATTTGGTGTTCAATGGGAGTAGAGCAGACAATTTTCCTTCGTGCTGAGAAATGATGTGGTTCTAAGTTTGCAGTGATAAGCTTGTCATTTTTGCTGGAATTGCTTGGTATTGTGAATTTGCAACTTAGTCTCTGTAAAGCCTTGAGTGTTTTACCAAGAGAGCTGATAAGTGGCGTGTCAGAACAGTTGATTTGCTTTTTAACTGTGAGTTCAGATACAGTCGGTGATAATGCTTTATACTGTGCTGTTTGTTGTCATTCCTACCAGTGGCATCCAAGAAGAAAAATTAATTCAGGTTTTTAGAGGTTTTGTTAAAGGGGGGGAGAACAGAGTGATCGTCTACTCATGGAATAGGCATAGGATGTGCTCTCCTGTTTAAATTGTGTGGTGATTATATGCTTAGTCCATAATTTTCTCTTCTCATAATTTTTTGGAAAAGTGTTCCTCTTATAATTGACCACGGATTCCTCTGTAACAAAGGACTTTGTAAAACATAGCACCCTTGATGCTGCGTGTTTGTGTTCCTGGTTCAGTTTGCAGAGTTGTTTATTCTCAGAATTTTTTTTATTATTATTATTATTTGTTTTTTATCCATAATAAGCAAAATATTTCATTTTTAGGTTTTTACTTTTATAAATACTCATTCAATAGTGTACAATGAAAGAATCAGACTGGAAATATACAAAAGGACTGTTCCGGCTGGGAAGGATTGGCAAGCGGAAGGGGATCCAGGGGCAAAGCTACCAGGTTAGGAAATGTTTTGGTTCATATGGGAGTCTTTGTGGTAGTTTGTGCACTTAGGATGGTTGTTGGCATGAGTTTGGGACTTAGTCTCAGATGAATGCAGTCCTGTTATAAACTTTAAAGATCAAATGTGCCACATAGTGATTCTGTGCCTAAATCGGGAGCCCCAACTCTGTTGATGTATGGATGATTGTTCAGGGTCATGAGAAGTTGGTGAGAAATAACTTGATAAAATCACTCCATTCCAATTGTTACCAATATGATTGTGTAATTTTCTTGCATCATGGTACTACCCCTCCCACTGGGATGACATCTTGGCATCACTCACTGTCTAGCTTGCTTTAGGTTGTGGATGCTAAACAATTGTTCACTTATTGATCCTTGGCCATAATCATTGTGGTGGAGTATTTCCTGGAAAGTAGGTCTGAATTTTGTTTATTTTTTATATTATTATGTATTATGCTCATCCATGTATTGTTGAGAGCCACATCAGAGTGATGACAATATCAAAGTTCCCTGGAGCAGATTTCAAAATATTCTTAAAAATAGATATTACAAACAGCATTATGTAATACTATCTAGCTACAAAGTATTTTATCAGGTAAATTTGTACAGAAACAGTCAGTATTGTCTCAACAGTTAGACAGTTTATCTTATTTTCTACAAAATCATTGGTCTTTTATAAATCTAGTAGTAATTGAATGTAAGATAGCATCTGCCAACAGGCAAAGTTCCTCTATCATGGCAGAAGATACATGGTGTAGGGTTGCTGTCATTTCGCTCCAGTGTCGAAGGCGTGGATGTCATGGATAGTGCTTGTGTTATTGAGGAAGAAACTTTGATAATCTTTTAATGGGAGGGCTTACCTTTTTACTTTATTTTATTTATTATTATTTATTATTATTTTTTTCTTTTATTCATTTTTTTATTTTTTTATCTTTATTTTTATTTTTATTTATTTATTTTTTTTTTCATTTTAGTTTTTCACATATCAGCACTTTGTTTATTTCAAGATTTACTGCACTCAGGCACTGGATAGCTTAATAATTCTGGTATAAGTTACTGAAAGCAACATGAGGCTGAGGGTAGTGGACATCACCATCTTATAGAGCATAATAGAGTAAGAAACAACATTGTTTAAGCTGCGGGTAAATGACGTAAACGTCTGCTGCATATCACTGCTCAGAGACTAAGTCCATAACACCCTCAGACAGTGTCTTAGTGTCCGTTTTCCATAAGTTGGCACGAAGTGCTAAGAAAGGGGTACAGGGGGGGTGCCCCCGGCCCAGGGAATTAATAGAAGGTAGGAAAGGTTGGGTTAGGTTTTTGGATTTGCATGATACCATCTACGGATGGTGCGTCGCACTTGGTAACAATTACCATAATTCTCTATCTTAGTAATATTTGCTTGCGCAAATTTCTTGTTAATCTTTGCTATGGTGGCACTAAGCTAGAGCACATTGATGATGATATTCTTGTAGGCGACAAAAGTTGCAGTTGTTGGTATACGAACTGATCTTCAGACATAAATAGTAATTCCACAAATTAAAGAAAAAGATTGAGGAAAGAGCCACTCCTAGCCCAAGTCCACTTGTGGCTCCTGATTTTCAACACTTTATCTTGCCGTCCATACTGAGGTGAAGACCTTGTTTGCAGGGAGGTGTCGGGGGGAGGGGGGGTCAGAAACCCCCATCAATCCTCCCCATAGGCAGTACCACAGCCATTCTTGGGAGTTTATATAGAGGAATAGATTTTTGTAACATGGAGGGTGGAATTTAGTCTCTGGCAAGGGAAATAAAACTGTTGTCAAGTTCCAGTAATTGAGTTGTTACTGACATTATTGATGTTCGAGTTATGCCAAAGGAAAAAGGATGTTGGGGCCATTTTGGAAAAATGAAAAAAGTTGCTGTGTACTAATATGCCTGCCTTGAAAATAGAATATCAAACCTTAACACTTGTGTGAAAGGGTGAATTAATGATTTTGGTTCAAATTAAGTGGATATATTCGATTTTAGGAATGATAAGGAATGCTGTCAAGAAATTATATTAAATAGTTAATGAGTACAAGTGTTACTTTTAGCATTTATTTACATATATATATATATATATATATATATATATATATATATATATATATATATATATATATATATATATATATATATATATATAGGTGTGTGTGTGTGCGTATATATATATATATATATATATATATATATATATATATATATATATATATATATATATATATATATATATATATATATATATATTATATATGTAGACATACGCTTACACATATATCCATAAATACATACATATAAGCTTTAGCTATATACCATAGATAATGCATAATGATTGTTCTCTTCCAAATTGAGTAGTCACTAAGAAACCCATATGAGACCCAAGGAGGGTCAGATAGACGTTATTGATTATGGGAACTGAAAGTGCACATTGTAGACAAGGTGTCCAACATGTCATCCGATCTCCCAATTTTCTTGTCTTCTCACTTGCCCTTTTCTCCTGCCCATCCATTACATTTATCACTCTCATTTTGCCTTAACCCCCCCCCCCTTTCTTTTTTTTTTATCTCTCTCTCTCTCACTCACTCTCTCTCTCTCTCTCTCTCTCTCTCTCTCTCTCTCTCTCTCTCTCTCTCTCTCTCTCTCTCTCTCTCTCTCTCTCTCTCTCTCTCTCTCTTTTTTCCTCACTCCTTCCCTCTCCCTCTCCTGTTTCATGTCATTTACTCCCTCTCCCTATTCTTTTCTCGCTTTCCTGCCAGGATTTTCCCCTGACAGACAGAATTGGGAGTGTCTTGTCCTCTCTTCACCCACACTCATCCTCCTCTTTCTGTATCCCTCTCCCATCCTCTCTTCTTCCCTCCCGCACTCTCTCTCTCTCTCTCTAGCATTCTCTTTCCCCTTTCTCCCTTTTTATCTTTTATCTCTCTTCCCTTCTCCCAGGGGTTTTTATTCAGGGAAAGAGGGGAGGACTGTGCAAGCTGGCAGGCTATCTTGCTTCTCCTATGTGGTGATGGTGTATTTGGATATTATCTGTCATTACGTTAGATCTTGGTATTGCCATTATGTATTTAAAGATTGCTTTAAGTTCTTTCGTCAAACAGTAGTCAGTTCAAATTACTTCTCCCTCCTGTAAGCAATTATGTTATTATATAGCCCTTATAACTATGTTTCATTTACTTGTAAGGAGGTGAAATAACTATAATGTAGATGTGTGCTTCTTTTATATATATATATATATATATATATATATATATATATATATATATATATATATATATATATATATATATATATATATATATAACTTGCAGAATAGGATGTTTATAGTTTGTAGTAGACCTATGTATAGGTTGTTGGTAAATATGAGAATTGGAAAAGAGCTTGAAAAAATTTGTAGCCAAGTTCTTAGTGACTGTTTCAGTTTTAGGGAATTCCATATTCTCCAGAAAGAGGGAAGGTTTTTAAGTATTTTACATATGGAACATACTGTCTTTGCCAAGACACACGAAGACTGCCAAGAATGTAGTTGAAAGGGTTAAGGGCAGCCCTCATGATGTTTATCCATATATATATAACCATAAGCCAAAACTTACGGCAAACAGTGGCTTTGCTTCAAGGGACTACAACAAATTTGTTTTTAAAACAGTGCTGTGCTTGTTACTCACTTTCAGCATTCTCGGATCCTCTCATTTTTTGTATAATTATTTTCCACCTTTTACATCTTTTCAAAGGAATCAATTATAGTAAAAGGGAATTTGATTTTCTTTAGCTTGTTTAGTACAGTTTATGGCGAGGGGTTGTCGTGGGCACTGAGACCTAGGCTTATGATATTATTAGATATAATTTTGCAATTTCAAGATTTTTACCATGATACGGTAGGATGTAGCTTGGTATGAATTAGTTAATTGGGCATGCAATTGGTAAATTCACATTGGTCACCCACTTGTCATGGAATGAAGGGTCTTTGAGTTTCCTTTTTTTTTTTTTTTTTTTTTTTTCCCCCTTTGTTTGTTTCTTTCTTCCTTTCGTTATTTTTTTCTTTCTTTCTTTCTTTCTTTCTTTTTTTTCCTTTCTTTCTTTTTTTCCAAACTTACTTTCTTTCTTTTTTCCTTTCTTTTTCTTTCTTCTTTTTCTTTCATTTCTTTTATATGTGTTTTTATCATACATTTATTATTTATTATATATTAATCCATAGTATGTATTTTTATCATACATTTATAATTTATTATATATTAATCCATTGGATCCTGATGCTTCACCACCATAATGTGGCCTAAAATACGGGTATTAGGTTTACTTGAGCGGCCACTCTGACTGGCCTGTAGGTTTTCAGCTGGGCGGATTTGTCTTCCCTGTATTGTTATTTTTTTTATTTATTTATTAAATTTTTTATGTATTATTTGATTATTTACTTTTTTATTATTATTTATTTTGTTATTATTTTTTATTATTATTATTTTTTAATTATTATTATTATTTATTTATTTTAGTATTGTTTATTTATTTTGTTATTATTTATTTATTAATTATTATTATTTGTTTTATTTATTAATTTCTTTTTTAGTAGTAGTTATTTATTTTATTGTTATAAGCTAGTTATTTTATTATTCATTTATTTTTATTTTATTTTATTTTTTTATTATTTTATTTTTTATTATTATTATTATTATTATTATTATTATTATTATCATTATCATTATTATTATTATTTCTTTTTCTTTTTCTTCCAATTTGTCATTTGATGATCTGCCTTATCCAAATGGTAATGATGGTTTCCCTTGTACAGACTCCATATCATCTCTCTAGGTGATATATAACTTGATGCGCCGGGTGTCTCACATGTGAGACGCCTGGGAAAAAATTAACATTATCGGGCATCCCACTGGTGCAACTCTAGATCGGAGCTTGCGCTCTGATTTTGTTGCCCGTGGCGGGCGGCGGGCAGGCAGGTTCCCAGACTGGCCCGAGCACCGATGTTGAAGCCACCCTGAAACTATTATTTTTGGCTTCGAAATGTATTGACGCAAGTGGATTAATAATCAGTTTTCTGGAATACGACCTACTTAGCCAGTCACAGCTGGCAATAGGATCCTGAGCACAGAAATAGCATCCTCTCTGGAGTCAGTACTCTTCCAGCCATGGCTCATGAATGCTACATTTCACACTTGTCAATGGAAATAAAGCCCCTTCTTATGTGCCATACGAGTCTAATCACCCTCTAAAATGTTTGTTTACTCGGGGCGAGTCTTTCCTGTTACCCCAGTCTTAGCCGAAATACTCACAAAGGCAAGTTTGCATCACCCATACCCCATTTTTTTTTAGATAGAGTCAAATTATTCAGATCAAAGGGGTTAAATGATAATTGTTTTACAGTTTCAAGATTACTTTATATGTTAAATGTTTTAACTAGTTAACACTTACATTGTTGGTGTCATGTCATACATGATAATTATAGATGTCATTATTTATTTTTTGTTATTTATTTATTATTTATTATTTTTTATTATTGCCATCATTAACAGTACTATCATTGTCATTAACAGTATAATTTCAATTTATTGAGTTTTGAATGCCTTGATCAGCATTTCAAATATTTATGTAACAGGCTATAGTAAAGTTAATGTTAATATTTTTTGTACATATAGTATTGAAAGAACAAGACTGTTAAAGTCAGTGTTTAGGTCAGAGTAATAAGAATAAATTGTAATATAGAAAAGTAATGTATATATGTATTTTTATTTTTTGATTATTTATTTATTATTTTTTAACATCATTGTTATTTTTTATTTTTATTTTTTTCATTTTACTTTACCCTCGTAAGTTTAGTTTCATTTGTATATTCCATGGTAGATTAAATAGATTTATAGATAAATTAAAAAATAAAAGAAGTATTAGGTTGATTAACCCACTAATGCTGGTATATTTTGAAGCTGAAAATAATGTTTTCCGGGTGGCAACAAAATCGGCGCGCAGGGCCCACCCGGAATCTGCCCTCGACGTATTCAAAGCGCAAGCTCTGGCGGGACGCCTGGCAATGTTTATTTTTTCGGGTGTCTCATATATGGGACACCTGTCGCAAATGGGTTAAGGGGAAAGTTGCTTACCTACTATGATATACATATATATATATATATATATATATATATATATATATATATATATATATATATATATATATATATATATATATATATATCCCCTCCATTTTCTATCAATTGATATATGTAGTTTCAGATAGGAGCATTTGAAATTTCTTTCCATTTAGAAAACAAAAAACTAGCTAAAAGCCATTTGTGATTTACAAAAGCTTCATGGTTATTCTTTTTCACTGCTACTATTGACCCCTCTTTCTCCTTAATTGTTATTATTATTATTGTTATATCATATTATATATATATATTTTTTTCCTTAATTAATATTATATTATATTATATTATATAATATGATAAATATATATATATGTATATATATATATATGTATATATATATTATATATATATATATATATATATATTATATATATATATTATATATATATATATTTTTTTTTTTTTTTTTTTTTTTTTTTTTTTTTTATGGACATGTATGTGTTCATGATTAACCTTAGGACAGCACCTTTTACCCATACCATATTAATTCACTAATGACGGGTGTCCCACATATGAGACACCCGAAAAAATCAACATCCCACAATGTTGCACTGTATCGGGGCTCGTGCTTCGATGTAGCAGCAGGCACGGGGATAGAGTCTGGGCCAGGCCCACACACCAATTTTGTAGCCGGAATCTTTTATTTTCGGCTTCAAGATATACTGCCGTTAATGGGATAAGCCATGCATTGAGTACTGGACATAGTCAGCTGTTCAAGGGAAACTTGTTTTACCTTCTGTGGTTTGGGCTGTGGCATTTACAATCTTTCAGTGAACAATGCTGAAATGATACTTTAAATATTCTTTGAGTGGCTATCCCAGCTCAATAAATGCTGTGCTAAACAAGTGAATAGCTGCTCATCTCATTGGATCCAGGGGATGTAGACGTCTTGCTATGCAAATATTGGCCGAGGGGTAGGGGAAGGGAATTTCTTGTCATGGAAAATTGTTGCCAGTTGTTGGGCAAGAGGGGAATTTCCATCATGAGTGCACAAAGCACATAGAATGAGATTGCCGTAGCGGGTCTACAGGGCTTGTTTGTGAGCTTCTAAAGCATTTCTACGGGTACAAAAGGGTTAAGTTTACCAGGCAGTCAACCATGCTTGGGGCTACCTCTAGGGAGGACACGCTGTATATTCCTGCCTATTACCAGATAACACAACAAAACTTATTGTTACTGTTACTGCACTGATTGTAAACTACCTGGACATACAGTATAGAGTCACCTCAACAAATACGGTCTATTATTATTTCAGCATAGCATAACAATTATAGACCTCGGCTTACAGCATTGTAAAAGAATATATAGATTTTAAGTGGTCTCAGAGTGACACAGAGCCAGGAACTAAGGAAAGTGCACTTTTCACTGAGCCAAAGTTATTTAAAAGTGAGGACAGTGTTTTCCCACCATGTATTTCATTTGGGAAAACTTGATTGATTTAGGGTGACTTTGTAAGGTTTTCAGCTGAGAACTAGCTTTATTGAGGCTATAAGACTTCATGCCGGGATAGTAAAAACAACAGAGCAGCCTCCAATGTCATTGCATATATAGGTACCATCTATCAAAATTGGCTAAGGAGCATTGGTGAAGGGCACGCCTATAGCTGTCTTATGACGTATGACAAGTATACCCGTCCTAGTCACCCATGTGAGGAAATGGGTTGGTCAACTGTACACAGCACTTCCCCTGCCAGGAAGACTGGATTGTTTTGCGTAATTATTACATCACAGAAAATTCTGGCCCTGTCACAGTATGGTTAAGGATCTGAAACTTTGTTCATTTCATGGAGATATTTGTCTTGCTTTTTTAGTGTCTTTAGTTGATCTAGAATTATGTGGTCATTTCCTCTGTTCACTAATCCCCTGGGACTCGTATGAAAGTGCTTGCTTTAGAAAAAATGGCTAATGTCTTTAAAGAATCTATATTGTGGGGACTAACAACAAAAGACTTGTTGAAAAATGTCCTTTATTTTTGCATGTGTTGACGAAATGAAGAATGGATACTTTACACAGATTTTATTACTTGTGTTACTAGTATATATTTATTTGTTGTCTTTTAAATTACAAACTTTATTTGATTGGAGTTTTATAAAAAGGGGATTTATATTTAATAGAAAAAAGACGGTATCACTGCCATTGGATCACATGCACTTTTGAGAGGCAAGAATACTTACATAGAGAATATATTTTGAGTTTTCTAATTTTAGACTTCATATACAAAAAAGCCCTATAGATCCTTCAGAGAAAAGCAGACAACTATCAGCATTCAGTTCTTTCATAACCATGACAATTACAACCAATGTAATTTGTAAATATGAACACAATTACTTTTTCCAGCCTTGTGTTTATATATATATATATATATATATATATATATATATATATATATATATATATATAATGTATGTATGTATGTATACTTTTCTGTCAGTAAGTTCTGTAATTGGTCTAGATTTTATACGTGTATAAAGAGTCAGGTGAAATTCTATAATGTTTACTTTCTTTGCAGAGGTAGCTTAATCAAGATGGTGGTGGCACAAGGGGGTCGGCTAATGCGTGGTGGGGGCATGGCAACCACAGGCTGTGGCATGACCCCCAAAGAGCTCTCAGACAATGACGACTTGGCAACAGCTCTTGTTCTTGACCAATACCTGGGTTTTGCAACTCACAAGATGAATGTAAGGTAAGTTATCGAAAGGTAATCGGCCACTTTCCTTTTTGATTCATGTGTTGTGTTTTGGATTGTAATCTTGAATAGTGTAAGATTAGGTTTTCATACATTTTTGCTCCTTCCCCTTCTACCTTTTAGTATAATTTTTATTTTTACATTTAATTGTATTTAATTTCATTGTATTTCAAGTAGCTTGAGAAATTCTTTCTTGTGAGTAATCCTGTAATTTTTAAAGACTTATTAGTCTCATGCTGGCTACTAGAAAATATACGTCAGAGAAAGGTTTAAGGTCTTGAGTAACTATAAACATATTGAGTAGGAGATAGATTGGCAAGAATGACATCATTTGTTTGACTGTAGACATTACTTTGTATTTATGTTCAAGAAAATGTATATTTCATTCACCATACCAACAAGTACCTCTTTCATGCAGGTACCGGCCACTAAGGGGAAGCAAAGAAGAACTCGGCCAGATAATTGAGGACTTCATTCAGCATCAAGACTATGAAAAGGCATTCAAACAACTAGTGTCTGGAGACTGGATGCCCTGGACCTTCTTCATCACAAAGAATAAACATCTCCAAGCTGCATTTAAGGTACATAACTTTTGTTTGTTATGAATTGCACCTTGTTCTCTTATTCTCAGTTCATTATGTAATTGTTTATTGATTTTTTATTGATAGATGTTGATGAAAAAATAATATAGTTTGTCACAGGTGTAGTTAAGATATAGTGCAAGGTATCTTGTCAAGTGCAATAGTAATACGAAAAAAAAATATATATATATTTATATATATATATATTATACTGGTTATAAGTAAATAAATGTAGATATTACTGAATTTTAAAAATGATAGAAACCTTAAGGCCGTGTCACACAAACTTTTTCTGTCAATTTTTTGACAATTTTATTTAACATAGATACAATCATTCTCGATTATAGCTCTTGATCTGACTATGCTTGCCTCAAAAAGTTGACTAAAGGTTTTCAAACGGAAACGATCATTATCGTCTGACTGGAGAATCAACAATTCGGTCAAAAATGGACAAAATTTCAGAAAATTGTCAAAAATAATTGACGGAAAGAGTGCAAGCGTGACAGCACCTTTTGAGGACTGTTGCTTTGTATATTTGTGATTTTTGTTGACCAGTAATCAATGAATTTAAGTGAATAGAAAAGTAAAAAGTAAAAAAAGGGGGGGGGGTAGCCCTTTTTTTTTTTTTTTTTTTTTTTTTTTTTTTTTCTTCTTTTTCTTTCTTTTTTTCTTTTCTTTTCATTGTCTTTCACATCAAATTTACTAGTCTCTGAGGGTAATAAGTTTCACATTTTACAGGAACACGTATTTCGTTATCTGAGAGTGTTCGACAAGGACAGTGGATTTGTAGTAAAGCCATGTTACCGATACTCTATGGAGGGTTGTGTTGGGGCCAAAATATGCGCAACCAGGAAGTGGTGAGTAAATCTTCGTTATGAGTGATAGTAATTTGTAACGTTATGAAGTCATGATTATATAGGATATTTTAGGTTGTAAAATGTATTATTTATGATCAAGCACTTTTAGTATATGTGTATCTATATATATTTTTGTTCAGCTTTGTTCATTCTTGTTACATTAACCCCTTGGATCCGGTTGCTTCATGGCAATCACATGGACCAAAATACAGGCGTTAGGCTTACGTGAGCGGTAACTGTGCTGAGTGCCCAGCATGTAGGCTGGGTGCACACAAACACTCGTGTCTGGTGACAAAAATCTATGCCTCCCCTTTGCAATGTTATTTTCTTATATTTCATAAGCATTTTTAGCTTTTTTGACTTTCAATGTCCATAAATGTCATTTGATCTGCTTAATCCAGATGTTGAATTACTGTTTTCTTTGCACAAACTCCATATCACTCTAAGATATGTAGCATTTTGTTATATGTAAAATTTAAAAAACTTCTTTGTAATATGCAATTTTCTGTAATACAACCTGTGCCTCTGGTCACTGTGCCAAGAACAGGATGCTGAACATGGAAATGGCATCCTCACTGGAGCCAGTGTTCTTCCAGTCTTGGCTGACGGACTGGACCTTACATTTACCAATGAGAATAATGCAAAAGCCCTTTTGTTAACACCAAATTAGTTTAATCTCTCTCAAAGAGGTTTGTGGACTCGTGGGAAGCATTTCTCATTACCCTGGCCTTCACTTGTATATATATATATATATATATATATATATATATATATATATATATATATATATATATATATATATATATATATATATATATATATATATATATATATATATGTATGTATGTATATATATGTATATATGTATGTATGTATGTATATATATGTATATATGTATGTATGTATGTATATATATGTATATATGTATGTATGTATGTATATATATGTATATATGTATGTATGTATGTATATATATGTATATATGTATGTATATATGTATATATGTATGTATATATGTATATATGTATGTATGTATGTATATATGTATGTATGTATGTATATATGTATGTATATATGTATATATGTATGTATGTATGTATATATGTATATATGTATGTATATATGTATATATGCGTATATGTATATGTATATATGTATATATATATATATATATATATATATATATATATATATATATATATACATATTTATATTTATATTTAATATATATATATCTAATATATATATATATTATATATATATATATATATACATATAACTGTAAATATATATATATATATATATATATATATATTTTTTTTTTTTTTTTTTTCCATGCGGCATGTCCATGTCATGTTTTTTCATGATATGATAGTTACGTCATCCGAATCAAGGGTTAAAATTCTGTTGGAAAACAAAAAGCAGTTACAGTTTTGATAAATTCCATCGTTATAATTGAAGTATTGTATATTAGATACCTTTAAACACTTATCTACTTACAATGGGTGTCACACATATGTGACACACCTGACAAAATAAACATTGCTGCTGTCCCACTGGTGGGACACTAGATCGGAGCTTGCACTCTGATTTTGTCGCCCGTGGTGGGCAGTGCGCGGGCGATTTTGATACTACCTGGAAACCGTGATTATGGGCTTCCAAGTGGACTGTTGTTAGTGGGTTAAACACATTGTTTAATTGCAAAGAAGCCATGTATGATGGTTGATTTTCAATTATTCAGCCAAAATATGTCAATTGGATTAAACTTTTTAAAAAAGGAGATTGTTTTTGTTTGTATTTCTAGTTCTTCACAGGAGTTTATATTATCTTGAGAGCAAGTTTTGAATAATTATAATTTTTTTTACAGGTACAAGAATGAGCAGATAGGCTATCTGGTGGGCTGTATTGCCGAGCTTAGTGAAGATGAGGAGACACAGCTCCTCCATCCTGGCAAGAATGATTTTTCTGTCATGTATTCCTGCAGAAAAAACTGTGCCCAACTGTGGCTTGGTCCAGCAGCTTTTATTAATCATGACTGCCGGGCAAACTGCAAGGTAAAGGAACTGATTAGTTATTTAATGGAATTATTTTCATATTTTTTATTTAATTCTTTTTTCAAGCCATTTCTCCGTGTAGTTCAGTATTCAATACATATGAACCTGCATATAAATACTTTGGAAAAGTATAAATTTTCAGAATACTCTGTTCTCCAGTTTACAGCCACAGGGCGAGGAACAGCTTGTGTAAAAGTTCTACGAGATATTGAAGTAGGAGAAGAGATCACCTGCTTCTATGGGGAAGACTTCTTCGGCGACAATAACTCCTATTGTGAATGCTTAACTTGTGAAAGGTATGAGTAAAAAAAAGAAAAGGTGGTTTGCCAATATTGTGAAACCAGAGAAGATAAGCATGTTGGTAATTGTTCATCAAGAAATACCAGAAAGAGGACAGCTTTCCACATTCTATAGTTGCCAGCTGGACAGTATTGTAATGCTTATATGAATTAGAAGTTTGTAACTCTGGTTTGAGCAATCGTCTTGTTGCTATTAAATTTTCATAGCTGTAGGATGCAGCATTTAGTCAGTTGCTAGTTACATATTTTGAAGATATTGTCATTATCTTGAACTTTTCCATATTATAGAATATATATCTTCATGGGTAGTATTTTCCAATTCTTTATGTATTTATAGTTAATTGTAACAAATGTAAAGTAAAGTGTGAACATAAGCAAATGATTCCACAATGCTTCATTATTGTGTCAAAAATTTCATCATTGTAAGAAAAATTTAATAACCCTTTGGATCCAGGTGCCCTGCAGCTCACATGTGGACCAAAATCCAGGCATTAGGTTTACTCTCCCAAATGTTTGGCATGTATGCCTAGAACACTCGTATTAAAACGCCTTGCCTCCCATTTGCTATAGTATTTATTTTTCTGCCAAATTATTTTTTGCTATTATCTAAGACTATATTTTTCATTTGTTATACTGTATCAAGATGGTAGTAGACTTTTCCCTAAACAGATTACATATTTCCTCTGTAGGAAGTCTACAACTAAAATAGTAAGAATAGGTAACATTGGCCTATTTGTTTCCATTTTAATATTTTTGTAATATTCAACTTTCTGTATCAGACACGCTGCTGGTCATGACGAGCAGGAATAGGATGTCAATAGTGTTCTCCCTGGAGCCCGCACTCTTCCAGGCATGGCTCACAAATGGTACATTCCACCCTTGTTTACCAATGGAACTAATATTAGAGCCCCTTCCTTCCTAAATGCCCACTCTGTCTGATCTTTTTCTAAGAGTTTTGTGCACTCATGATGAGTCATTCCTGTCACCCCAGCCCTCTACCATATTTTTTATGTAGCACGTTCACATCGCTCGCTCCAGCTCTCAGCCAAATATTTTCATGATGGCATATTTCCGTCACCCATCCCTCAGTCAAGTTTGTTCTCGTGGTGTCACATCACCTGGATCCAATGGGTATTGTTAAATCCATTGCATTATGGAATGATTATATTTTGATATTACTCTAGTAATATGGAGTGTTATCACATATCTTTTGGAATGATTTCTTCATCCTTTTTCTCAATTGGTGCAAATGTGTGAATTCAATCATATGGGAATGACTTAATGCAAATAGTTCATTGCCAGTTTAGATTAATGTTAAACAATGAGAAATGTTGGGAATTAGCATTCTGTAGAATAGCATTTTTGAGAATATACTACAATATTTATTTGTAGAAAAAAATGTTTTTGAAGTATTTCAGCAAAGTTGACTGTTGCACTGTAGTTTATACTTAAACTCACATTATCTTATATTATACATATGAAGTTCTTATATTAATGGATTTAGGTAAATTTAGAACCATCAGTATAGAAATGAGCTATTTTAAATGGATGGGTTGAGTCACAGTCCTGTTTTTCTTTCTGTATTTTTTGTGATTACTTATGGCAGTATGACTAGTGTGTAATCAGCATTACTATGATAAATTAGTTAATCACATGAATTAGTGACCAGCATATAGCAAGAAAATTTATCTGGGACCTATGTTGATTTCATACATGTCAAAAAAAAAACTAAGCATTACTTAGGGTGGCTTAGGAATATGAATGTGTTCCATAGATTGTTACAGCTTAATACTATTACTGTCACTAATGACAATTTGGTAGATTTCAACACAGTTCCTCTTGACATGCACTTTCATGTGCCTTAGCATCTAACCATATAATGGTTATATGCCAAGTGGGCATGTGCATTCCTTTTATTTTGTACTTGCAACTCGTGAAATGATGATAAGATGAAATTA
>NC_091572.1:6035893-6043393 GCF_042767895.1 Penaeus vannamei
AGTGAATGAATTCTCAAGACAGTATATAAACTATGTGTTTTCTTTTTTCATTTCAGGCGAGGCACTGGAGCCTATGCTGATAAGAAAAACGAAAACGGTGCAGAGCAGGGTTATCGTCTCCGTGAAACAGACCTGAGATTAAGGATTAGTCGCCAAAGATTACGGAACCAGCAGAAGAATGAGGAGGAGGCAATGAACAAAGGCAAGAGTGAAGGCGCTGTGAGCCTCAGAGCGTCTAGTGAGCACAAGCTGAAAATGAACAATCTCACTCCAAAAGTGAATGGTGAGACAGTGAGACGAGAGCTTAGGACTAGAGGGGGATCAAGAGACTCGGATAAGTCAGAGTCGAGTACAGAAAGTGGTTCAACTCAGATAAAGCGCACGAGCTCTCAGTCTCACCTCCACCTGAATGGTTTATATCCCAAAGCAAAGAACAGGAGATCAAGTTCAGACAGTGCTCAGGAAAATATTGATATTACCAATAAGCCATGTAGCGACTCCAGTAAATCAATCAGCCCTGATAAATATCTAAAGAGTGTGTCATCTAAAGGACGACCCCACACGAGGAGTCGTGTAGTTGCCACAGAACCTACAATAAAGGAAGGTAAAGTCCATGGAGATATGAGTGTTAAAGAGCCTCTCGAAAATGGAAAGCTGTGTAATTCTAAAGGTATTAAACTACGCAGCCGACGCCAACTAACCACTGCCATGCAAGAGGTTGGCAATACCCGTATCCTCAGAGGGCAACACAATCGTTCAGACAGCCAAGATGTCAAGGCTCCTGATGGTTTTGATGAAATAGAGGAAGGAGGGGATAGTGATCAAGAGCCAGGAAAAGATGTGCATATGCCAAGAGAAGACGAATCTACAAGAGTGTCAGGAAAGGACATGCCAGTGAGAACACTACCTGAAGAAACTACCAGAGAGGTAGCTTCTAGGGAAGTTAATTGTGGGGATGTGAACTCAAGGGAAGGTAAATCCCGGGAAGTGAATTCTAGGGATACTGCACCCAGCTCAAACTGTTATGTTGATCTCAGTCGGGTGAAGTTAACTGACAGCATGCAGGCTGAGATTTTGTCCGATACCTCCAAGTCAAACCGGAGTGTGGCAAATGCTAACTCACAATGTATGTCTGTTAGTGGGAGACCCCCTCTACGCAGACTACGCAGACCTCCTGGTGAAAAATGTGATAATTCTAGTTTAGGTTACATTAGTTTAGGTAATAACTGTTCTAGTAACATTCTTAACAACAACACTGACAAAACGTCAGAACAATCACTGCCAACTTCTCAGTTACCTCAGCAGTCTAGTAGTGTTCAAAGCAAGGTAGAAACCTTAGAGCCTCTTAGCAAAAAGGCCAGGCATTCAAAGTGCAAACAGACAGCTTTAAAAGACATGGGTAGCACAACCGTTTGTCAGTCTGGTGGTTCAGGAGCAACAGAAACAACTAACCTCTCTCCAGCTAAAGATGTTTATGAGTTTGAGGAAGAAGATGATTCAACTTCTCCTGGATCACTTAGAGTTGGAAAATTAGGCGTAGGTTGCGGTCGGTGGGGCAGGAGCATAACCAGTGAATGTAGGTCGTCTCCACAGTGTGAGTCGCCGCCACATCCCCTGATTGGATATACCCCGTCATCTCCACCTGCTGCAATGGTCACCCCAGAGAAAGGTGGGAGATGTGGGGTTAAACTAAGATTGCGAATGAAGCGATCTCCTGTCTTGGACGAAGTGATAGAGGTTGGCTCGCACCTCTCTGATTCAGGAGTAGCATATGAGCCAGAGTACGAGGTGTTGACGGTTGAGGGCATCACAAATCAGGACTATCAGACCGATCACCACCATCACCACCACAGACGTCACCGAAAGAAACACCGGGAACACCGGCATCGATCTGACTCTTCTGAGGGAGAAAGTACAGATGTAGATGGAACAGCATCTCCTAGGCCAACAATGAAGCGACTTCGATTAATATTAGGTAATGAGACACACACAATCACCATCCCGGACACTCGCTTCGACCACAAATAGCATGTAGACCACCCGCGATCCACTCTCCCTCAACCAACCCATCCCGTACTCCAGAAAACCACACTTGAAGATGAACACTACGTAATTCCAACTGTATTCCCACAAGTAAATCCACCCACAAGTGTAGCTCATCAAGTGCCCCACCGACCGAATGATGCTGCCCCTCCCGCACCATGTATCAACCAAGTCACAGCTGACTCGACCTTACATTGTAACAAGAGCTTATCTGGTGATCCAGGTCAATTCTCAGATGTTCGCCAGAGGAAAAGCGAGCTCACTGTCCAGGGATGGTCAAGCTGTTGCATTGTATAGTATGTCTTGCTTGACAGATGTTGAGGTTACATTTACCAAGTATCGTGTAAGTTATTTGTATGTTGTTTTGTAAATTATTATGTTGTACTTGTCTTTACACGGGTCGCGGGTGCAGAGTTTTTCTTATTTCCTTTTTTTTAGAAAGCCTTTATTAATTTTTTAATAGAGAAGGAACAAAAGTAAGAAATTTCTATGTTCTTCATAGTATTAATGTAATAACTTTATTTTTCATCCTATATTATATTTCTCAAAGATTTCTGTGATTGTGTTACTTTTTTCCACTTTAGAATTCATTAGTATGAGAATGAGAATAATGACCTAGGCAGAACCATCTGTGTTTGCAGTAAATCTAAAAGCACTTCCGGGAGCAATATCTCGGGTTTCGTAAAGGTTTGACCAAAGTGTAAAGCAATCACTCTGAAGGATCAGCGCACAATAAATGTCCCAAGCCAGTTGACTAGTTGTGGATAGCATGCTTTGGCAGAAAAAAGTTTATGATTTCCTAGGAAAAGTCTAAATGGATGGATTGATTTATTGTTGATGATAATTTTAGAGAGTAGAAAGAGCTATGCTGCAAAGTCAAAACAGCTGAGTGGTTGTAATACAGTGTACTCTGCTTTTGTGACCCAGGATCTTGTATATGACAATATAGAGGATAAGATCGGTAAGGAAGCTGTATATTTATCAGAGTGATGTACAAATGTCCCAGGTTACAGATGGAAAGCTTTAGGGTACAAACAGGGTCAAAATATTCGTGGCTGGACTGCTGCAGGCCAAACCTCTTTGACAGGCCTCTTTTATTTACACTTGATCGGCACCATTCCACTCCTGTCTCTCATGTCATGACTTTTGAAAGATGACTGTCAATACTGTGTATTGATGTTTGAGTACCAATGATTGGTAGCTCTTAAACGGTGGTGTTAATAAAAGTTGTAGAAGTGAAGACGTTTTGTGTTACCTCTTTGGATGGATTGGAAATAATGCGGCTGGATATGTTGACTCAGTATTTAAGAATGTTTAAACCCGAGGCAGTCCTGGAAAGAATTACTTACCGGAGATCTAAATTTCGTGTTTATACTTAAAATACTAGAATGGTGGAGGTTTGTGTGTGCAAAGACGGTTTGCCATATGAATTGTTGAAAAAGTCTTGATTACAGTGCAGAGTCGGTAGTTGCAATATCAGGGGGAGGAGTATGAGTAAACACCATTGGAATGCATGGCAGGATGTTTGGGGACTAATGAATGTTGTGAAAAATAACAAACTGGTGAGTCAGACGTACGAGGGATAGCACAGTGGCGAAAGTAATAGCTAAATCTCTTCAAGTGCTCGTGTTAGGGCGGTTGTTACTTAACCTTCAGAGTGAGTACGCGCGTGCTTACACCTGTACGTCTAATTAAGCCTTAGGTCGGCATGCATATTCAGTGGATTTTAAACGAAATGCACGGAGGTGGTGATACGCTTGTTTTGGTAGAGGTGAGAAGTGTATTGAGCAGGAAACATGGACTGAAGGAGGTTAAGCATCAAATGTCCTCACCCCACTTAGTAATTGCAATCAAAAGCAAAACATGCAAAAACAAGATGCGCTATTTGGTTTGCTTCAGACACGAAAGGAAATGAAGTACAGCTAATAACGTTTCACTCTTGATTAAACTCTTAATTTCTGCGTGTAGTGTAACTATCTCTTCGTTGCAACTTTTCTGACAACAGACTTTCGTCGTTTTTTAGGGAGGCAAAATACCCTATAAATCGAGTGTGCTTGAGGTGTTTATATATATATATATATATATATATATATATATATATATATATATATATATATATATATATATATATATATGTTGGATTACAGCCTCTGGCAAGCGACCTTTGACATAGATTGCTTTCTGAAGGATGAACCTGGCCAAGTTGACTTCGAGGAGCAACCAAAAGAAAATTAAAAGGTCTTGGGCAATCACATAAAAGTCCCTTGCAGCAACGTTCATCAAATTCCTAAACTTTGTGACCTAACCACTTAAACATGTCAGATATATGACTTACATGAAATAGTTCTATTTTACAGTAAGTAGTAAAGAAATAAAACCAAATTAACGAGATATTATATGAAAAATACAACCAAGAAGACTAGATAGTGTGACAGTGATACAGGAAATGGGTCGCAAAAATGTAAACAAAAACCGTCTTGCTGTTCGCTGAATTGTTGATGTCTAGCACAGTTATTTTCTGATGTCATTATTACTTATTTACACGATGGAATAAAGAATTTATTTAAATACAAAGCAACCAAGGCGTGAAAGGAAAGCGGAGTTAGTGAGGTCGACAAAGAATCGATCGAGTTGAAGGGAAGAGAAAGTGGAAGAAACAGACCAGGGAAGCGCACGGAAATGGTGAGAGAAGCAGGCCCGATAAAGGACGGTGGGAAAGGGAGTGTGGAGAATGCAAACGCTGAAGGACGGGAGGAAAAGGGCCCGCCACATGTCGGAAGGAATTAAGGGTTGAAAAATGGGTGTTTTCAATAGGGTGAGCGGCAGAGGGTGTTTCTTGAGGGTAAATAGGGGACGGTTTCTGTAAAGGGTGAGTGACCAGGAGTGGATGTTTCTTTAAAGGGTGAGGGAAAGATAGCGAGTGAAGGGGAAGGAGGGAAATTCATTTGAGAGAGAAAAAAGTTGCCAAACGATTCATTTTGATGCAATTGCGTTGTAGAGGATTTATTTGCTCGAAAACTATATAAAACGACAAAAATCCGAGAAGATTATTTTACGCATATGAGAATGTGAATGATAAGTAAAACAAAAAGAATTGTTGCAAAAGAATATCTTTACAAGGTAAGTTAATGGACCTCATTAGCACGAACCCAAACATGTATGTGAACGACGAAAGGTCAAAGACTTCTCGGTAGAAAATAGGGAGAGAAGCAGTGGGAAGGGAGGCTGGCAGAGCGGCAGAGTGTCAATGAATGCCAGAGATCTTAGTGTACATATGAGGGAAGGTTCTCCTTTTAGAGATGGGATGCGAGAGGCTTAACCATGGATCACGTCTCTTGTGCATTTCTCTCTCTCTCTCTCTCTCTCTCTCTCTCTCTCTCTCTCTCTCTCTCTCTCTCTCTCTCTCTCTCTCTCTCTCTCACACACACACACACACACACACACACACACACACACACACACACACACACACACACACACACACACACACACACACACACACACACACACACACACACACATCGTCATCGTACCTTGTTCCAAAGCACAATAATGCAATGCATTGGAATGGCACAGTATAAACTGGTAAGAAACAGTACTTTTCTGCATGTGTTACTGACGCAATGCCCGAGACAACCTCCTTTCATATAAATAGCCGAGGCGACTCTGGCGCAGCCATACAGTTTGAGTTCAAGGGATTTGAGCTCGCCCACACGCGGTCGTGACCAGTTATCCACTTTCTGCTCGACACCTACACGCACGCATACTTGCTGTATTTAAGCACATACACGCACGCACGCACGCACGCGCGCGCACACACATACACACACGCACACGCACACACACGCGCGTGCGCGCGCGTACAAACATTACCCAACAACGAATCATGATTACAATCATGCCGTGTATGTGTGTACGTTTAAACGTAGGAAAACAAGCTTTCCTTTTCTTTCTTTTCTTATATAGTTTCAAAGTTTTGATTGCTTTCCGCTGCTTTCGCAAGTCCGCAAGAATACACTTTGTGAAAGTTTCTCATATCCGTACGTGACTGCGCGTCTGCACGTGGCAGTCCAGGTGTGTCCTTCGAGATGGGGACGAAAAACCCTTCGCCGTCTCCTGCTGGGGTTGACACACCTCGACTCTCCCGCCCTGAATGAGGAGGGAAAGGCGGGGTCAGTGGGGAATTTGGGTGGGGTCAGGGGCAGGGGAGGGGGGAGCGGGGTGAGGGTAGGGTTGGGAGGGTAGGCTGCCGAGAGGAAAAGGAGAGTGGCTCGCTCTTGCGTCACTTTTGGCGGGATATTTGAATTTGAGTTTCTTGTCGTGATGGAATATTGAGGGTAAAATTTACAGTCAGTGTGGCTTCTTACTGGAGGACCACCTTTCGTCAAGCCTGAGCTCCCGAAAGGAGAACGAGCGTGAAGTAGAAAAATGGCGTCGAAAAAAAGTTGACAAAAGATATACGAACCGTTATGAGACCAACAACTTCACTTCCGTGTCAGTCAGTATCTTGGGAAGCACCGCGCCAAGGATTTATTATGGTTCTTACACAAGTTTAAAAAAAAGGCTAGGCGGTTTGCATAACGATGACTACGAATATAGACGCAACAATAAAATATAGACGAAACAAAGGCGGAGAAAGAGGAAGAGAGAGAGAGGGAAACGAACGGAATCCATATTTGTACCGACGAGCTGGAAAACACCAGATTTCTACACACAAAAGAAACAAAGGAAAACCAGACAGCTACGGTTTCAACCGAGAGCGCCAGGCTTGATCTTGCATGTACGAAAATTACTCATTGTTATCTTAGTCACCCCCGCAAAAAAGAAAAAGAACAAAATGAATGATTATTTCACCTAATATGCCTTCCCCGTCATGTTGATAAGTTTAGTCTACATTACTGAATCGATTTCAGATTTCACTAAACTTTTTTTTTCACAGGTATAGCACTGTGGTCAAATTATCATATGGGATATTATTTAATCTTATGGTATATCATTTGCAATAATACTGGCCATCATTGCAATCAGTGAATGCATATGAAAAGGATTCGTATGGCTGTTGGTATTATTCTTGCAGGGCTATAATATTTTTTTATTGTTATCATGCGTTTAATGATGCTGTTTATTGTTGTTGTAGCTGTAGCTTTTGTCACTGTTATCACCATCATCGTCATTATCATCATTTTCGTTATCATTATCACTATTATCATCGTCATCGTCATCATCATCTCAGTCATTATGACATTGATAATGACAATAATAATAACGGTAATAATGATAACGACAAATGACAATATGCATAATGATTAATGATGATAATAACGATAACAACGACAATAAAATTCATTAATAATGACAATGATTATAATTATAGTTCTAATTATAACCATACTTAAGTTTATAACAATGGAGATAATGAAGGTAATAAAACAAATGCTATAACATTTTTTAGTACAA
>NC_091572.1:6058393-6060893 GCF_042767895.1 Penaeus vannamei
TTCCGCTGTGAGAGACTACTGTCCATGGTTCTCTTAACTACGCCGGCACCGGGGAGGCAGACGGGTAATTATGCAACATGCAAACAAGCGCCGATAGAGAGGGCGCGCGCAGACGCAAGGAAGTCTTTGTCCGGCGCGTGTGATGCAAGACCAAATGGCATAGGAGAACGGCTTCCTTTGTACGCGGAGGCGGATGGTTTTGCCGAAACTGTCTCTCGTTTCTCTTAAGCAGGTTCTGTCGCATCAGACGGCGGCGGACACGGCGGTTATATCTTCGCTACATGAAATAAGTTCAGTACAGTAGTAGGCCTATTACTCGGTGGAGGAAAAATGCATTTCAGTCAGATCTGCAGCTGAATTCAAACTTGCTTTCCAAGGACTTCATGGTCGTGATTGGAGACGTAAGACCCGGTGCTTGAGGAAGGAAACAGGCAAAAAGGTTTCTGATTAAAAAAAAATGATAAGTACGGTCTGAACATTTCGGAAATAACATACATAAAAAAACACATACACACACACACACAACCCCCCCACACACACACACAACCCCCCCCCCCCACACACACACAAACAAACATCCCCCCCCAAACACACACAAACACACCAAGACGACCATCCACTCCCAACCACGGCGAAAAACCGAGGAACCAGACACTCCTACCTAGAAAAGAGCGTTTAACCCGAAAGATGACTTGTTATAGTTTTCAGAGCGGACATGACGCAAGGCTAAGAGACGCCCATCACGAGAACTAGCGAATTACTTGTTTGTGGCTTTTGGCGTTGAAGTTGTTTCTTTTTTCTCCTCGTTATGTGTAAAATAAGGGTTGTTGAATTTGTAGGGACAGTTTGATGTTGGGATTGTTGTAGGTGGAATATGCTTGTTTGAAGTATGTTTGTCTTTATGCTTGTTTTTTTTCTCTATTTAATATTTATGTTTGTGAATCATTATTATTGTTATTATTTCCATTATGTTGTTATTACTATTATTATTATCTTTATCGTTATTGTTATTATTACTCTTTATTTTGTTTATTTCATATAGCCAGTACGGTTTTTTAATCTATTTTTTATTTATCTATTTATTATCCCATGATATCGAAAGGGCCTGAAGTATTTCACTGAATGTGTTTAATCAAAAATATTTAATCAGTAATATTGCCTTTGTTTCTGCTTTTGATTCTTGTAATACCGTTATTATATTCTGTTATTCTTATTATCATGATCATTTCCAGTATTGGTAGTACAACTTATCAATGTCGTTATCGGTGTTAATCTACGGTTATCGATGGTTTTATCTTTATTGCATTATCATTATCCTCATTGTTAATATTAAAATTTATTACTGCTATCGCTATCATCGTTACTTTTATTAAGATTATCACCGTCATCATCAATAATTGATTATTATTTTCATTCGTATTGGTATTATTAGTTTTATCGTTACATATATTATCACTTCATCATCAGTGTTCTAATTATTAGTTAGTTGTACAATAATTATAATGTTCACAATAATAGTTGTTATTCCCATCATTTTATCATTACTGTGGTTATCACCATGCTTCCTTTAAATGAATAAACATCGTGTATATTTCTTATTCATTCTGACCCCTAAAAACGATTCGACATTTCCTCAAATGTCACAAAATCCGGTTTTTTATGTAAGTTTTTTTTTTCTGCAGATGAAAAAAAAGAAAGAAAAAAAATAAACAGTGCCGAGAATATCGCATTTCCCGCCGAAATGCCAAAGGAACCTTCGGCAGTCTTCGCCAATCTTTCTATAAATCTCGCTTGTCAGAAAGAATGGCACCGGATATGACAAGGGCTACGCATCCTTTTGTCGAGGGATGATGCATATAAATCACTGGAGGGAGAGCTAAAAGCGTACTTATGTTTTTTTTTCTTTCTTTCTTTCTTTCTTCGTGGCTTTAGGTTAAGTTTCGGTTCGGGTTTGGCGGGAATGGGCGAGGTTGGGGAATGCCCGAAGGAAAACGGATTAACCAGTGATCTCACTTTGTTGACTTAGATGAATGCGGAAAATCTGATCGTTTGATGTGGGAGGTTGTAATCTCTGTTCTCTCTTGGTCCTTTTGTTTCTGTTTGTAGACGTAGAGACACAGACAGACGCAGACAGGACACACGCACACACGCACGCACACACACACGCACACAAACACACACACACGCAAATATATGCGCACATTTACATATACACCTGTACACACACATGAATCTACGCATGAACCCACACACATACGCACGTGCAAGACGCTAAGACGCATGCACTCCACATAACTCATGCAACCACAATTCGATATACGCACGCACAAACACGCGAACATGCTCCATCCGCTTAGCATCTTGAGACGTGAACAGTAGTTGCATTAACTACACTTTTTTAACACCGCGAATGTAAAGTAGACCAACGCATAGGCTTTTGTTTACAAAATGTTTCCTCTCGGCCTCCACGGCGACCACGTGGCTCCGCTGGCATCTGGTG
>NC_091572.1:6065893-6090893 GCF_042767895.1 Penaeus vannamei
ATTGGAAAATAAAGAATGTAAAGGATTTTGTTTCATTGTAAAGTATCCGATAATCTATGAATCAGTATGACTTTTATATTGATAGCGATAGGGGGGGGGGGAATGCGATGACGTTGCATATATTCTTCATGTAAGGTAAGTGGCAACAGTCCATTTATAAAAGAGATAACAGTGGTAAGATAAAGATAATGGCATTATGTCTCTTCCTATAGTATTAATGGGAACAATATAAGTAGTGATAAGTGGGATAAAATTATCAGTCACCTATGACAGATAATGAAAGTGATAATAAAGAAAGTTGATAGCGAAAATGATGATGATGTTGTTTAGAATAATGATGATGACAATGATAGTAATTGCTAGTGATGGAAGTCGTAATGTTATTGGTACAAATTATAGTAATGGATATGACGGTTATGAGAATATCAGTAAAATGCTGATGGTAGCATTTCTTATTTACATCTCTCTCTTCTCTCTCTCTCTCTTTCTTTTTTTTCTCTCTCTCTCCCTCTGTATCTCTCTTTCTCTATGTTTCCTTCTATCTCTCTCTCTTTCTCTTTCCCCCCTTCTCTCTTTCTCTTTCCCCCTTCTCTCTTTCTCTCTCCCCCCTCCTTCTCTCTTTCTCTCTCTCGCTCCTTTCACTCTTTCTCTCTCTCGCTCCCTTCACTCTTTCTCTCTATCCTCCTCTATTTCTCCCTCTCCGTCTGTGTGTGTGCGTCTTTCTCCCCCCCCCCCCTCTCTCTGTCTTTCTCCCTCTCTCTATCTCTCTGTCTCTCCCTCTCTGTCTTTCTTCCATTCCTTCTTTCTCTTTCAGTCTTCTCCCTCTCCTTGTCTCTCTTTCTGTCTTCTCCCTCTCCTTCTCTCTCTCTCAGTCTCTCCTTCTCCTTCTCCTTCTCTCTCTCTCTCTCTCTCTCTCTCTCTCTCTCTCTCTCTCTCTCTCTCTCTCTCTCCCTCTCTCTCTCTCTCTCTCTCTCTCTCTCCTTCTCTCCCTTCTTCCCTCCCTCTGCCCCTTCTTCCCTCCCTCTCTCCCTTCTTCCCTCCCTCTCTCCCTTCTTCCCTCCCTCTCTCCCTTCTCCCTTCCCTCCCTCCCTCCCTCCCAACCTCTATTCCTCCCTCCCTCCCTCTCTCTCCCTACCCCCTACCCCCCTCTCCTCCCTCTCTCTCTCTCTCTCTCTTTCTAAAACGGTGTATGAATATGACAGCCGAGAATAATGGAGATTAATTGACAAGAACATTCTAAACATATGAACGTTTATTCCACATTCCACACGTGAACGTAACAGTACACGTAAAGTATCTTAGGAAATGTATTCTGATGATGTTCACAGTGATAATAAAAGTGATGGTAATGATGATGATGATGGAGACGTGGAAAATTATAATAATAATGATAGCAGTGATGATAAGTAACAACAACAATAACAGCAAAATAATGATGATGGTAATGATAATGATAATGATATTAATAATAATAATAATAGTAATAATGATAATTATGATCATGAAAAATAGTGATAATGGTAATGATAATAATGATTATCATGATGATGGCATAATAATGATTAAAGTAATATTTATAACTATAACAATAACAATAATAGTGATAATGATACTAATACTGATAACAACGATAATAGTAATAATAATAATGATGATGATAATTATAATAACAATGGTAGTGGTAATGACAGAAATAATAAAAAATAATGGTAATTATGTTTCGCTTCTTTTTATTATCATCAGTAACATTATTATCATCATCATCATAACTTTGAGGGCGAGGAAAAGAATATTAATGATAATGGTGAAGTGTGTCGTTCCATGAGATCCTGTTCTGCTGTTCTTGCTTGTTCTTGCGGGTTGGTCAGTTCCACTTTTTTCCCCACAGAGGTGTTTGGCGAGGTATTTTTAGCTCAGAGAACCTTATACAGTGTCTGGCTATCTCAATCCGTATCGCCGTTACTGTTATTTGAGGCGTGTGTCGATACGTCACCTTCCTGGGAAAAGTTTAATGAATGGATTTCTTATTGTTTTTGTTTTGGTGGGTGGTGGTCGGTTTTTCCTTCTTTTGTTGCTCCGGTGTTCCAGTGAACGAGTGTCCTGGTTTTAGACCTTGACAAGTCGTGTTTGAAAGATGTTGGATGTTTCAGCATAGTATAGGTGAATGTTTATATATTATAGAGCAATAAAAACACTTTTTTTTAGGTGCATTACAATAACGTGTGTGAGATGCGTTGGATGTTTTAGAATAGTGCAGGTGAATGCTTACATATTACAGAACCATAAAGACAGATTTTTTTTAGATACATTCCAATAACGAAAGGTGCAAACTAACGAGACCTTCTGGCAGCTAGTAAGAAGGGTCCACTTTCTCAGCCTTGATAAACCGTGTTTGAGAGGCGTTGGATGTTTTCGAATAGTGTAGGTGAATGTTTATATATTATAGAGCAATAAAGACATTTTTTAGGTACAGTACATTAAAATAACGTGTTTGAGATACGTTAGATGTTTTAGCATAGTGTAGGTGAATGCTAATATATTATAGAGCAATAAAGACATTTTTTAGGTACATTATAATAACGTGTTTGAGATACGTCAGATGTTTTAGCATAGTGTAGGTGAATGCTAATAAATTATAGAGCAATATGGACATTTTTAGATGCCTCTGAATAACGAAAGGTGCAAACTAAGGAGATATTCTGGTCGCTAGTGAGCAGGGTCCACTTTCTCGCATCGATGCCTGGCGATCCAATAAAAGAACTCGATCAATATGTCTTCTTAGATTTTTAAAGAACCCTCCTGGAACACAATGGCCGTCGGATGTGTAAAGGACAGTGTACACATCGTTACCTTGTAAGATAAGAGACCATTTGGCTCTGCAGCTGGTGTCAAGGGAGCCAGAATGACGTGGACAACAAGCACTTCAGCGCTAATGTTACAAGGCAGTGCTGGGTTCGGCACACCTGTTACAGGTATTCGCGGTACGAAAAACAGGGCGATGATCTCTGCTATCTGTATGTGTGCGTGTCTGTCTCTGCCTCTCATTCTCTCTCTCTCTCTCTCTCTCTGCCTTTCCCTCTCTCTCTCTCTCTCTCTCTCTCTCTCTCTCTCTCTCTCTCTCTCTCTCTCTCTCTCTCTCTCTCTCTCTCTACTCTTTCTCTTACCCTTTCTCTCTCTCTTACTCTTTCTCCTTCTCTTACTCTTTCTCTCTCTCTTGCTCTTTCTCCCTCTCTACTCCTCCCACTCCTCTCTATCTCTCTTTCTTAAAGCTGGGAGCCTTTAACAGTCCCCCTTTTGAATGAAAGCTTTATAGAATGAAAAACTTGATAGAATGGAAAGCTTTATGAAATGGAAGACTTTAGAAAATGAAAAGTTTTATAGAATGGAAAACTTTATAGTCGTAGAATTGTCCTTAGGAAAGTTCCTATACGTCGCTTGATGTATCTTTTTTTGTTAGTTGTTATCTTCCTCTTCTGAAGTTCCACCAATGCCCGTGTCCGATTCCTTGCACGTTTTTACACGAAGGTCGATAAACCATTATACATTGATTTCGTCCGAACGTTCTCCCCGCGCATAACTTTTATCATACTCATTGGTTGCCACGCTCTTCTCTATGCCGCCTTCAGTATTTTGCAAAAAATATGGTCTCGCATCCTAATGACTCTGCCGATGACCAAATAAGGCTGCGCGCGTGGTTTCGACTCGTACTTTGTAGTCTGAGTTGGCTAAGCGGTTCGAGTAATAGCATTGCAGATCACGTCTTGTGCTGTGGCGTCAGGGGGGGGGGGGCATGCTCAGGTACCCCTTCCCGTCCCCTCAGGCAGTCTTAGTAATAGCGGCAGTAGTGGTGATAGAACTAGTAATAGTAATAGGGATGGTAATTATGATGATCTGATGATGATGTGGTGGTGATAATACGATAATGTGATCATGATGTGGTGGTAATGATGATGATGATATGATATGATAATGGTAACCGCAATAATGATAATAGAAAAAAGAAAAAAAAATGTGATAATACTACTAACAATGACCATGATAATATAAATAATAATGGTAATTAATAATTGATAATGGTAAATATTATGGAAAAAGGAATGATGATATAATAATGAAAATAATAATGATAACTATAGTGGTAAAGTGATAATGATGATAACGATAATGATAAGAACAACAATAATAATTGGATAATAATGATAATGCTTATAAACACCAACAGCCATAATCATATTTATAAAATAACAACTGTAATAACAATCATGAAAATAATGATGATCACGAATCATCATTATACTAGTGATTATATAACCTTGTTGAATATTCCAGGGCTATCCCCCCCCCATGATAAATAAATTGAGACGCCGCTATCAGTTGCTAAACCAGTTTCACATATCCGGCATTACTCACCCTGTTTGTTGCGTCATAGCAAAGAGAGTCCAAACGTTTCTGCAGATTCCTGTCTTGGTATCCAATCGCGAGAAAAAAGGATCGAATCATACTTATTGTTAAAAAAAAGAGCATTATAAACGATATGGAATCTTGTCTCGGTATCCAATCGGGAGAGAAAAGGATCGAATCGTATAGTTTAAAAAGAAAAGAAAAAAAGAGCATAACAAGCAATATAGATTCTTGTATTATATCCAATCGTGAGAAAAAAAGGATCGAATCGTACTTATAGTTAAAAAAGAGCATCACAAACGATATAGATTCTTGTATTGTATCCAATCGTGAGAAAAAAAGGATCGAATCGTACTTATAGTTAAAAAAGAGCATTATAAACGATATAGAATCTTGTCTCGGTATCCAATCGGGAGAGAAAAGGATCGAATCGTACTTATAGTTAAAAAAAGAGCATCACAAACGATATAGATTCTTGTATTGTATCCAATCGTGAGAAAAAGGGATCGAATCGTACTTATAGTTAAAAAGAGCATTATAAACGATATAGAATCTTGTCTCGCTATCCAATCGTGAGAAAAAAGGATCGAATCGTACTTATAGTTAAAAAAGAGCATTATAAACGATATAGAATCTTATCTTGGTATCCAATCGGGAGAGAAAAGGATCGAATCGTACTTATAGTTAAAAAAAGAGCATTATAAACGATATAGATTCTTGTATTGTATCCAATCGTGAGAAAAAAAGGATTGAATCGTACTTATAGTTTAAAAAAAAGAGCATTATAAACGATATAGAATCTTGTCTCGGTATCCAATCGGGAGAGAAAAGGATCGGATCGTACTTATAGTTAAAAATGAGCATCACAAACGATATAGAATCTTGTCTTGGTATCCAATCGGGAGAGAAAAGGATCGAATCGTACTTATAGTTAAAAGAGAGCATACCAAACGATATAGATTCTTGTATTGTATCCAATCGTGAGAAAAAAGGATCGAATCGTATTGTTAAAAAAAGAGCATTATAAACGACATAGAATCTTGTCTCGGTATCCAATCGGGAGAGAAAAGGATCGGATCGTACTTGTAGTTTAAAAAAGAGCATCACAAACGATATAGATTCTTGAATTGCATCCAATCGTGAGAAAAAAAAAAGATCGAATCGTACTTATTGTTGAAAAAAGAGCATTATAAACGATATAGATTCTTGTATTGTATCCAATCGTGAGAAAAAAAGGATTGAATCGTAGTTATTGTTAAAAAAAGAGCATTATAAACGACATAGAATCTTGTCTCGGTATCCAATCGGGAGAGAAAAGGATCGAATCGTACTTATAGTTAATAAAGATTGTATCCAATCGTGAGAAAAAAAAAAGATCGAATCGTACTTATAGTTAAAAGAGAGCATTATAAACGATATAGAATCTTGTCTCGGTATCCAATCGGGAGAGAAAAGGATCGAATCGTACTTGTAGTTTAAAAAAGAGCATCACAAACGATATAGATTCTTGTATTGTATCCAATCGTGAGAAAAAAAGGATCGAATCGTATTTATAGTTAAAAAAAGAGCATCACAAACAATATAGATTCTTGTATTGTATCCAATCGTGAGAAAAAGGGATCGAATCGTACTTATTGTTAAAAAAGAGCATTATAAACGATATAGAATCTTGTCTCGGTATCCAATCGGGAGAGAAAAGGATCGAATCGTACTTATAGTTAATAAAGATTGTATCCAATCGTGAGAAAAAAAAAAGATCGAATCGTACTTATAGTTAAAAGAGAGCATTATAAACGATATAGAATCTTGTCTCGCTATCCAATCGGGAGAAAAAAGGATCGAATCGTACTTATTGTTAAAAAAAGGGCATTATAAACGATGTAGAATCTTGTCTCGGTATCCAATCGGGAGAGAAAAGGATCGAATCGTATTTTTAGTTAAAAATGAGCATCACAAACAATATAGATTCTTGTACTGTATTCAATCGTGAGAAAAAGGTATCGAATCGTACTTATTGTTGAAAAAAAGAGCATTATAAACGATATATAATCTTGTCTCGGTATCCAATCGGGAGAGAAAAGGATCGAATCGTACTCTTAGTTAAAAAATGAGCATCACAAACGATATAGATTCTTGTATTGCATCCAATCGTGAGAATAAAGGATCGAATCGTACTTATAGTTAAAAAGTTAAATAATATATAATATATATCAAATATATTAAATATAGTTAAATAAACGATATAGAATCTTGTCTCGGTATCCAATCGGGAGAGAAAAGGATCGAATCGTACTTTTAGTTAAAAAAGATTGTATCCAATCGTGAGAAAAAAAAAAGATCGAATCGTACTTATTGTTAAAAAAAGAGCATTATAAACGATATAGATTCTTGTCTCGGTATCCAATCGGGAGAGAAAAGGATCGAATCGTACTTATGGTTAAAAAAAAGAGCATCACAAACGATATAGATTCTTGTATTGTATCCAATCGAGAGAGAAAAGGATCGAATCGTACTTATTGTTAAAAAATGAGCATCACAAACAATATAGACTCTTGTATTGTGTCCAATCGTGAGAAAAAGGGATCGAATCGTACTTATAGTTCAAAAAGAGCATTATAAACGACATAGAATCTTGTCTCGGTATCCAATCGGGAGAGAAAAGGATCGAATCGTACTTTTAGTTAAAAAATGAGCATCACAAACGATATAGATTCTTGTATTGTATCCAATCGTGAGAAAACAAAGGATCGAATCGTACTTATAGTTAAAAAACATTATAAACGACATAGAATCTTGTCTCGCTATCCAATCGGGAGAGAAAAGGATCGAATCGTACTTTTAGTTAAAAAATGAGCATCACAAACGATATAGATTCTTGTATTGTATCCAATCGTGAGAAAACAAAGGATCGAATCGTACTTATAGTTAAAAAACATTATAAACGACATAGAATCTTGTCTCGCTATCCAATCGGGAGAGAAAAGGATCGAATCGTACTTTTAGTTAAAAAATGAGCATCACAAACGATATAGATTCTTGTATTGTATCCAATCGTGAGAAAACAAAGGATCGAATCGTACTTATAGTTAAAAAACATTATAAACGACATAGAATCTTGTCTCGCTATCCAATCGGGAGAGAAAAGGATCGAATCGTACTTTTAGTTAAAAAATGAGCATCACAAACGATATAGATTCTTGTATTGTATCCAATCGTGAAAAAAAAGATCGAATCGTACTTATAGATAAAAAAGAGAATTATAAACGATATATAATCTTGTCTCGGTATCCAATCGGGAGAGAAAAGGATCGAATCGTACTTTTAGTTAAAAAAAAAAAAAAAGAGCATCACAAACAATATAGATTCTTGTATTGTGAGAAAAAAAGATCGAATAGTACTTATAGTTTAAAAAAGATCATTATAAACGATATAGAATCTTAGTGCTTAGAGTTTCAAAACACGAACATCGCAAAATGTTGTTTTCTAGGAACTGGGAGTAGATTAGGTATATTACAAATGGTATGCCTGGTATGCGAATCCAGAGGGGGTACATGACTAGGCTATATTCCAAAGAGGTACAGCACTGGCCAACGACTGGAGGGCGAAGAAATATATCAGAGAGAGGGGGGGTGGGGGGCGTGCGGGCATTGATTTATCACGACAGGACGAAGGCAGGAAGGAAAAGGGTTGTGGAGAGGGGAGGAAAGGCGTTTGCTTGAGTACAAATAGGAAAGGTTCGGTTTTCCAAGTAACTTACGTTCGTGTTTTGTTAAATTCGTTAAATATAGCCGTGATCCGTTTCCTGTTTCCCAATTCTTTTTAATGCTCTGGTGTAACGTGAAACATGAACTGAATACCTAGTGCAAGGTCAGCCAAAACTGAAATATATGAATTTTTAAACAGATGAACACTAGGGGGAAATTTGCACATCAGGAAAGGGAGGGATCGGATATGAAAGCAACTTGCAACACTGCAACCGGAGAGGAACCCAAAGATACTGAGACAGACAGACCACCGATGTATCTAAAGGAAGGCGATTTGATAGTTCTAACCATCTCCAAGCGTCACAAATGAGGTAGTTGTATGCACTTTTATCTTACGATGAGAGACAACGTAATGAGGTAGTTGTAGGCACTTTAATCTTGCGATGAGAGACAACGTAATTTTCCGTTATTTACGAGAGGGAGTTGGTAACTTATAACGAACGATCAACAATGATCTCGTTATGAAGTAGAATATTTAGCAAGGTGCTTATGATATTCTAGCCCATTTTAATGATATATTTTTCTTGTTTTATATTCCACGTGGGTGTGGCCTTGGTCTGCGATACTGTACTGTCAACATGATTTTGCCTTAAAAGACCAATTAAAACTATCAATACCGGTGATTCTTTTATAACAAACTGAAAAGTTTGTTTGACACTTTTGTAAATCATTGTCGAATAAATATAGAACAGAACGGTGATATCTGAATCAACAATTTCTTATCACCATTTTTTTTTCTTCTTTTTTTTTTGTCCTCACGCCAACACTTGTTCATTGTTCATATCTGCCACGAACCGCACGCTACAAGTTACGCGTTAAAACCCGCTAGAACTCGCTACTCCCTATCGGCGGATAACATCACCAAACATCTTAAATAAATAAGATAAAATGATAAATTACTTAAAAAAAAAAAAAAATGAAATCGTATGTGAAGCGGTGTCCGTGGTCTCATTTTGTGTGGATGGTTAATAAGGAAAAATTATGCATTTTCAGCGTTGCGGGAGGCGCTGTTTATTATCCTGGTAGTTTTCAAATTAGGTAGTAAGGATACTAAACAAGTAGTTTCCGCAATCGTGCAGTAATCTACTTCCGTAATTGCGAAAGCAGATGTGGCACTCATAACGTGGCGCACCTTATACCACACATCAAACATGAAATCTAGTCGGCATACAAATACCCACACATTTCTTCCGCCTTTTACTTAACGTGTTCAACACTTCAAAATTTCTGCCAAACTTGCCATCCACGCCCATCGGAGCTCGAGGCAAGCCGGTACCTGCGACAGTGCTTGTGGGAAGTCAAGGGAAGTGCAACGACGGTAATCTAAATGTTACATCGTGTTAACCAGCCCTGACAAGATTCGCCCCTAGCGAGTCAACTCTGTACTCTGCCAGGTGGCCGCCGTCGCTCTAGCAGGTGCCCCCTTTTTGCAGTAGTCATCTGGAGGAATAAAGAAGGAGAAGAAGAGAAGAGAACACCTCAGAACAGAAGTCGAACTACGCTCCTCATTGCACACCGGCGCCCTTGAGAGATACACTGGTTGCGCCACCATAAGCTTCGAAGAGGCGAGGTCCGAGTAAAAGTGGAACTAGCAATCAACAGCGTCAGATCCTGTGCATAAAAGGAGAACGAGGTTTTTAGATAAACGTACCATCAAATGAGCGTAAAATCATTATATGTACCGATAAAAACTCGATTGTTCGTTTGTGCTGATTTTTATTTTAACCCCATTATGCATATCTCCTTTTTAGTACCACGTTTAGTAGTGACGAGAGTAGTGGCCGTCGTAGAGTTTATGCTAAAGATAAGAGAACTGAAGTCAATAAAATCATCAACTTTAGCTAAAAAACTCAGACGGTCTGAACATGGCAGTGAAGATGCCACAGTATGGCACTTGTGGATGATCTTATCATTGTTGGATAATATTTTTGCCACCATTACTGGATGATAACTTTTACTACCTTTGTTGGATACCGGTTTTTCCTACCGCCAGTGTCATTATTTTTCATTTCTGAACACTAGGAAATTCCTGGTTCTTTATGCAAATGTAGAGCATATATTAGTGAAGTAAAAGGGCTATTTAGTCAAGGAAATATCCTCCTTAGTATTGCGGACACTTTTCTAGACAGCTGTGTCCCAAATGAAGGATGTGATGATGTGGTTTATAATGGATATTTTGCTTCATTTTGTAAAACATGATTTTCACAGTACCTACACAATAAACAGTATTTATTTTCGGCAACAACACATATCGAAACGAACAATGTCATTCTGCCTCCGTTTTGTTAAGCAGTCTCCAAACCTTGACGTCCTAAAATATAGTACAAATGCAAAAAATACTAACAGCACGGATGGAGGCATTTAAAAGTGCCGTGTAAGATGAAGGTGTTTGTGGTTGTTGCAGGAGCGAGAAGTCTTCACCTGCAATCGTTAAGTTTTATTCTTGCAACTGTCATCGTTGGGTTTAGAACTCTAGAGGTCTCCCAAGTGCTTCAAAAATAAAGATAAATAAAAAATGAATAAATATAAAACGAAATACCATCTTTCTCCTTATGAATTTTCGTTTATCTGTCGTTTTTTTCCAGTATAGTACGTGTCTGATACCATGGTCCACGAGAGATGTTAAGTTATTGAAATGAAGAGTATGCATTTCCAGCTGCATCGTCCTTAAAGTTTACAAGATATGCACGTGTTCTTTAAGCTTTAAATGGTTGTTTCTAGTGTGTAAGCAAATACCATATTACAGTTTTCAATGCCAGTGATGATCTATGAATACAAGAGGACAATGCCACTACTACGAAATTTACCTTAATGGACCTTAATATCCGCACGGCTAATAGCTCAATTTATTTACAGTAATCCAAAAACAAACAAACAAACACACGACAAAAAAACATGGACCGAAACCATTTTTTTCCTCAATGGTCCTACAATGCTGTCGAAAGTAACAATGGTGTCAAAAACGACGATTGAAACTTTCCCTTTGATGCAGGATTGTGTCAACCGTCCCGCATAAAATGCATGATATAAACCCCAAGATCAAAGGAAGGTGACTGGCATGTTCCATAGCGCTGCAAATTATTCTTTAAAATCACACCACTTACGTCAAAACGGCTGACCAAAGATACAATTGAAACACACCAATTTTCTATCATGATCGTGGATTACGCGTGGTTATGTTATCCTTCGCAGACAGTGCTTCAAATCGATTGCAAGGAGGAGACCAAGCATGGCGGCGCAGACTGTAAACACATGTCTAATTTAACCTTTTATCGACATTTCAACGTGCCCTCTGGTGATCACGCTTCCTTGCAATGAACCACTGAAATCCGGAACCATAATAGTTGTTGAGGTTCTCGGTTCGGGTCATTGAATCGAAGCCTTTGACGAACCGGTATGAGTTGGCTCTTTTCACATTCGAGTGTGACAGGGGTACCATTGCCAGCTCTGGACTATGACTCTTAAAAAAGGCCTTGTTTATGGATCATTAATGACTGTCTATGCTGGTGCCTTTCGAAATTGCCCGCTATTTTTATTCTTTCTTGATAGTTGGCTTTGATCCGTTTCTGTTTTATTTTACTCGTTCGTTTTTAAGTTCGTTTCCCCCTCTGTATTCATGCGCGTGTTCGTTTCTCTGTATGCTTTCCCATATTTCGGTGTTTCGTTCCTCATTCCTATCTCTCTGTTCATCTCCTGCTTCATCAGTCTATTTCTGTAATTTATTCATTCTCTGTCTCTCTCCTCTTTGATATTCATCTCTATCGTGTCTCTTTGTTATTCTCCTATCTAATGATCGGTTTTCTCTTTATCATCGAAGTTCTCCATCTCTATCGATGTTTTCCCGCATTGCGCCTTCCCCTTTATCTCTTTATCACCCACTTCTCTCGAATATGATTCAACTTTCAACATATTCCTCTGTCTTTCAACCTTTCCCAACCCTTCCCTTATGAGTGTTATCTTAAGCAATGTTCCATTCACGTGGGGTTGCCAATGACTATAAATTACGTTCATTATTCTTACTACAGATCCTATACGCCTTGCAATCAAAGGTCCCTTCTCGAAAACACTTGAAGGCGAAAAAGAAGAAAGAATACGAAGAAACGGAACGTCCCTGAGTGTCTCAGCAAATGCCAACAAGTTTCTCTCGGACTGTGCAAGAGAGCGTCGAACGAATCTGGACACTTCCAGCTGTGGCCCCGCTTTGTATAGCGAGTCATTGCACTCTTACGCCGAGGTACATCGACGTACACTCGCCGCGTCATAAGGTTTTGAGATCGAATAAAGACTTTTAGAGAATCGGAGCAATGGAAATACAACGAATAAAAGATAATAGAAACGGAACGATGGAAATACAAGCAAAGGATAATAAATGATGGATAAGCAGTAGAGGGGGAGATGTTTATTTCAGAGAGAGGGAGATTTGTTTTCATCTTGTTTAACAAACTTTCTGGCGCCGAACGTCTGATAGCTTAATCGTGATGAATAATAACTCCATTGTGAAGAATAATAGTACTGCAATTGAGGAAGGGGCGGGGAAGGGAAAGCAAATACGAAAACGTACTTAGAAAACCCCCAGGATTTCACCGTCAGTCAGATCCACGTCTCCTGACACACCTGATTAAGATTCTAGTTTTAACCGAAACGTTCTACGCACTCCTGTTGTACGAACCCATTGTGTCGCTTCTCTCTCTGTCGTTTCTATTTTTGCTGGTAAATGCCGGATGACGCGATGTGAAAGAGGGGAGGAAAAGCGGAAAAAAGCAGACACGGACGCAGCGAGGAAAAAGTCAGAACAGGAAAACAAGAGCGGTGTGTCCTGTCGAGAGGGAAGGGAAGGGTGTAGAGAGAAAGAGAGAGAGAAAAAAAACAGTATGGGGAGGAGGAAGAGCGGGGGAGCGGAGCATGAGATCGAGTTTGGGGAGGAAGACAGGAGAGCGAGGTGGGTGTGGCGGGAGAGGGCAGAGGCGGGGAGGTGGGGGAGGGAGTGGGGGTCAGAGAGCGGAGTCCGGGTGTCCGCCTCGGCTGCTGCGTCACGTCCTGCTCCGCCTCTCCTCGACTCTGGGACTTCAGGAAGGTCTTCTCATGGAAAAAAGAGGGAAAAATGTCACCTTTATGAAGCCAGGATTCAAGCTGGATGGAGGGGGGTTCAGACTCCACCTGAATCCGGCTTATTTACTCACCTGCGCCAGTGGGGCGGAGGAAGGGGGGGAGGGAGAGGAAGAGGGAGAGGCAACGCGGGAGAAAAAGGGGGGTAGGGGGGGTGGAGGAAGGACGGGAGTTGTCTGGTGCATTTTTACTTAACAGTTTAACCTTTGAGGGAGTTGGGGATGCCGCCCAGGTGAGATATTTCTCAGTTTGTTCATGATATCCGTCGTTACCGTAGCTTTTACTCAGACTTCCATTCCGTTCACCTGCCCCTCTGTCGTTTCGTGCGGTTCTGCTCTTATTTCGCCGCAGGAAAGCAACTGGACGAGCTTTTCCACCCAACATGCGCACATTCACTCACTCACTCCGTTTCGGATTCGTTATTTTTTCAGCAAGATGCCCCGCCAGTCACTTCAGAACACTGCCCACGGGTTGCGTCATCACATGGAGTGTCGTAAGCTCAATCAATACCTGCATCCGGTTATCCCCCCCCCCCCCCGCGTGGCGTTTTACTGGGCTGAGCGTACACGCACTACCTTTCCGCGGGCCATGAGGTGCCTTGTGGCCGACCCCTGCGCACTTGGGGGATCGTAATTCCACCCCCGGCGCAAGGAGACCTACGAGGAGAGCGCCCGTGCCCGGCAGGATGTCGTGGGCGGGCGCACAACACTGCATGACCTTTATCCTAATCCTGTAAAGTGTCGGCGACGCCCATGTCTCTCTCCTGCGTGCGTCCCAGCCAGCTCCTTCATCCTGAGCAAGCATAAGCGCGAGGGGCTGACCCCACCCCCACCCCCACCCCCTCTGCTTTGTACCAACATCCTGTCCTATCCTTGGGCAACAATTTATGCAGAGCTTTGTTTCGTGTCCGCGAACTAACCTAACTCAAGGTGCCGACGTTTTATGCAGTCGGCTTTTATATGAGGTACAATGTAAAGGATCTTAGTAGTCTCCTTTTTAATAGCTTCGTACCAAAGAGGCTCGTTGTGAAATCCAACTGATTACAAACTGAACTATATATGTGTGTGTGTGTGTGTGCGTGTATACATACATACATACATACATACATACATAATATATATATATATATATATATATATATATATATATATATATATATATATATATATATATATTATATATATATATCGATGCTGAAATCGCATGGCAATTCTCATCGATTGGCCGTCATGCAGATGGCTTTCGGTGTGGAACCAAGGATGATTTCACTGGACAAGCTCTTCCTGCAACGCGAGAGGGAGACGAGGGAGCGAAGCTCGGGTTTGCCCCACTTCCACCGTGGCCGGCTTGGAAGTACACCTGTATCGTCCTTATGGAATCGGCCCCGATTTTGTGCGTGCGTTCGCCGATCTTTCTAGATGCAGCAGACTGAGCGCTTAGTTCGCGAAGTCGGAATACGCGAACGGGGCTCACTACGGGCATCACATGACCTTTAAGTTTCGATGTGCTTTCGTTTACATCGCATGAAGCATGCGCCGGAAGTGATATTTTCCAGTGATTGTTGCAACATTTTCCTCTTTGCCCACCGCCCCTTCAAAAACGTTGCCAGTTGACAATAATAAATGTATTTATTTCTCCACAGTCACCCGCCATTCGGTTAAAACCAGTATAAAGAAATCTTCTACTATTTTTCTATTTTACTTTTGAAGTAATCTCAGTTTCTAAATTGCTTTACCCGGCGTCAAATCTTATGTCAAAATGTAGCAACACATTGCAACACAATAGTTCAGTTGTGCCTCCGCCCGCTTACGTCATATAACCATGACGTCATTTGTTTCGGATTTTCACATTTTCTATGATGCTAACGTTACCCTAGGCAGGGAAGCTAATGTAATTCTCCCGTCAGTTTATCTCGAAGCACAATCATATTCACATTTAGGACAAACATATATCCATCACTTAGACTTAAATCTAACGATCGGCATCAGTTATATGCCTGCGCCTCCAAGAGGAATTCTCTCCCTCCCGCTCGCCACATATTCCGGAAGGAAGTTGCACCCAGTTTATTTCGGCTCCTTTTTTTCCTGGAAAGGAGGCGTTGTTCCAGGGATAAAGGATAAGCATCCTTTGTATCCACCGGCCAGGATATTGTGAGTTATATATACAAATGATGCAACGACACGTGAGCCATTTGAGTTACTTTATATCTAACGACAATCCTTTTGCCAAATACCTCAACTATCTTCGAACAAAATCTGCAAATCACTTTGCCTGACACGAGCTTGTAAAAAAAGGTCTGTGACAGTGACTGCACAAGGTCACATTGCAAGCACACGGCTGAAAGGAGAATGAGGATATATCTGGTAATTAGGCGCAGAGTGGGTCGTCATTAATTATGATGCCCAATGCGATTAGAAAAAATCTTGTCTGAACCATGTTCACGAACAAATTATATCTGGCCAGGGAATTAGTAATATTGTCTTTACGAAGTCAATATATTCCTTTATTAGAATAAATAGAGTGTAACGAAGCCACATTCCAAAAGTCTGTACAATGACAAGAGGTTTTGCTCTAAATCAGCTTTATAATTTACACAGCAAAGCAATATAAATAATAAATAATTAATTCACTTTAGTGTTAATATAAATGCGAACCGACTGGCCGATGTGGCAATTTGATATAAATAAGATAAATCACAAATGGTTATTGCTTTATCCGTGTTCGCAAAATCGCATATCAACCAAAAATTCACAAAATTAAACTCCCCAGCACCTCGCGCATAATCACAAACGAAAAAAAAAACTTTTTTTCTGTTTCACAAAGTCGTTTATCTATGTATCCGGCATCAGCACTTCGTTTCGAGTATTACGTAAATGTAAATTCTTATGATTTGCATATCATAACTGCCCAACAACAACAACAACAAAAATATCCACGTCATATATTCTATCACATGAAAATTTTCCATGAACATTTCCCTGACATCACTCGCTCCCAAAGTCCGTACACTCTCCGCCATCAAATCGCACACAAACACTCTCTCTCGCTCTCGAAATGAAAATAAGGACTCCCCGAGCAGACCACGACAGCCAGGCATCTTGCGAGGTAATGGCCCTAATAAGTGGCCAGCCTCAGTCGTGGCTCCTAAGACCACGTTCCCATTTCGAAAATTCGCGCCATCTTCCTTCGGCGCAAAGAAAACGTGTCGGTTTGTAATCCCCCGCGCGATTGGCCCGCTGCCTTCCCCGTGGGCCAATCAGCGACGCCGATTTAACGCGGGAAGACGATCCATGCTTCTGGTGTAGAAACATCTTACAAAGAAAAACACCAATAATGTCCATAAACCTACCTCCCCAGCCTCTATTCCTACAGCACGACCGAGCCCCACCGAGCCAGAGAGCGAAACCCCCTGGCCCTAAGTCAGAAAAGGGGCGCCGGGGCCTCGCGAAGGGCAAATAAAGCGCGAAAATAGGCGAGAGAGCTCCCTCACGCGATCCGGTTTGAACCAGTTTCAAACCGAACTTCTCATGGCCTATGGATTGAACGCCTTAACGCAGCGGGACACGTTATCCCTCTCTCTCTCCTATTTTCATGGCCGCACACGCTCCCGGGCGATGTACTTAGTTGTCGTAAGCTAGGAATAACCGCCGGTGAATGTCCCAGACCGAGAGATTGAGGAGGAATTAGACGAGAGAGAAAGGTAAGTCAATGGCGGGGTCCGCGTTGCACGAGTTGAACAGGAATGTCGGGGAAGGTTTTCTTTTCGTTGATTTTTCCGGTATTTTCCCGATCCTCCTCGCCTGTGAACCCTCCCAGTTGGACTTGAGCTTCTGAACCACGCGGATCGTAGTGCCAGGGCGCCTCAAATAATCGCAGATAAACGTATTTCGAGTGCAAATGAAGGCGACTTTTCACCTTAGTGGAAAATAAAGTGCACGTGAGACCTGCGACTTTTTTTTTTATTTTTTTTTTCCTCGGATTTATATTTTCCTCCCAAAGTCTTCGATAGAACGGGTCAACCTCCTCCTCTTTGTTCTTCAGTGCAGTGAAGAAGATGGTAAATAACATATTTTTGATTATTTTTTCCAATGGAGATAGGCCTACCTACGTATTTTTTTCCCCCCGGAATAAGTTACGCAAATTTTTGGATTTATTTTTGGGATTTTTTGAAACTTACTTTCTAGGGTTTCATGGGATGGGAAGGGCACTGTTCATGAATATTGTATTTTGTGTCATGTTGAATTTATAATTTTGGTTTCTTAAATATCCCAAATTTTTATCCCATGAGGGCAAGACGGGGATATTTAGGGAGTTTATTTACGTTTTTCTAAGCCAAGTCGTAGGCCTTTGGATATGTTTTGTGAAGAGGAAGGTGCTTATTTCATTAATAGGGTAGATTTTTCTTCATTCCGTGAATTAGGTGATGTGTGTGAATATGGTGAATTTTTTCTCGGTTTCTTTTGATTTATGAGATGCATTAGCATCTATTATTTAAGATATTAGTGGTTTTTATTCACTAATTGAGTGTGTGCATGAGAGAAGTGGAAAGAAAATATTGTTACGAGAGGAAATCCTTGATGGAGTGAGTGTCTGGAAGTGATTGAGTGCGGAGAAGTGCGCCTGGATTCGAAGATGTAAGAATTAGTGCTTTTGTGTTAAAGTGAGGTGGCGCTAGTGTTGGAAAAAAGCCAATGATTATGAAAGTTGTGTGCCGTGAATTATACTATGCGTGCATCGTGTTAGTTGTGGTGAAAATGAGTGGAAAAGTGGCCTGGCTGTGAGAGAGAAAATAAAAGGAGAAAGGTGCAAGGAAAGGCAGTCTGAGATTGGATTACCCGAAGGAGAGTTCTTGCCGTTACCTCCCCGTGTGTTTGAAGAAGTTTGCGTGCATTGTTGTGAGTGAATCGAGTGAATCTAAAAGCATTACGAATGGAGTGTTAATCCATTTCTCATTTTAGAAAAGAGTCAGAGATCTTTAAAGCCAGTATATTACGAAAATCATATACTTTTTAATGCCAGTATAGCAAATATAGATACTCTGGAGAATGTAAAGTGATCTATGGAGCTGCTATTATGTGATTATCCTATTTGCCGGATCACCCGAGGCATAAGTAACGAGATGCCTCATTTATGGTATAAGTAAATGGTGAGGCCTGCATTCTAAGTGTGTTCTTGAGGAAAAAACCCAGTTGTAAGACATGGTGCAATGTATCTCAAGGTAAAGTGCTTTCCTGTGTTAATCTTCAAGTTGATGTTGCATGCTTGAGAAACTCCCATGCAGGATTCTTTGCTTTCCCTTTATTTTTAACAAAATGCTCCCTCTAGATTTTGATACTGATAAAGGGTTGGGATTAGAATAGGAAAAAGCTTTGGAACAAGATGAGATTGAATTAGCAAAGCATGTGGTGACTAAGAGATGCACATGGGATTCCCCCCTCTTGTGTCATGAGTGAGTGTTTTTTGTGTATTTTTGTTTCCTGATGTTTAGTGGAGTCCTCGTTTTGTTTTTGAAACGACCTTGAGAAATGCTACGTTGGGTGTTGAGGCAGGATTTTGGGATAGGTCACTTATTGATTTGGCTTTGGGTTTGTTCTTTCATCTTCTGTCTGCTGCCTTTTTTGTGCGTCTTCAGTTTTTCTTACTTTTGCTTTTTTTATTGTTTGGCTTATCAGTCTCTTTGTTAATCTATTTCTCTTCATTTTTATCCATCTGTGTCTCTTCCTTCTCCTCCTTTTATCTTCTTCTGTTTCTCCTCCTTTCATCTTCTTCTGTTTCTCCTCTTTTATAACTCTTGTGTTGGTGGTTTTGGTTATTCCTTCTTTTTCTTCCTCTGTTTCTTTTTTGTCTTCTTATTCTGTTTCTTCTTCTTCTTGTTCTTCTTTTTCTTTCTTCTTCTCCTTCTGTTTTTTTCTTCTTCTGTGTCTTCTTCTCCTTCTTCGTCTGTTTCTTCTTCTGCTTCTGTTTCTTCTTCTGCTTTTGTTTCTTCTTCCTCTTCTGTTTCTTCTTCTTCTGTTTCTCCTTCTTCTTCTTCTGTTTCTTCTTCTCCTCCTTCTTCTGTTTCTTCTTCTCCTTCTTCTTCTCCTTCTTCTTCTGTTTCTTCTTCTCCTTCTTCTGTTTCTTCTTCTCCTTCTTCTGTTTCTTCTTCTCCTTCTTCTGTTTCTTCTTCTTCTTCTTTTCCTTCTTCTGTTTCTTCTTTTCCTTCTGTTTCTTCTTTTCCTTCTTCTGTTTCTTCTCCTCCTCCTCCTGTTCTTCTTCTTCTTCTTCTTCTTCTTCTTCTACTTCTTTTTCATCTGATGTTTCTTATTATTATTATTATTATTATTATTATTATTATTATTATTATTATTATTATTATTATTATTCTGTTTCTTCTTTTTCTTCTCCTTTTTTCCCACCTCCTCCGTTCTCCTCCCCCTTCTCCATTTTCCTCCTCCTACTTTTTCATCCTCCTTTTCTCCCTCCACTTCCAACTGTTCACCATCTCTTTCTTTCTTCTCCATCTACCTAATTTTATTATTTTGTATATGTGGCATTACAAGGGAAAAATGCTAATTTCAGATGTATTTTCAGAATGAGCTAATATATGTGATAGGAGAACACCTGAAGTTGTGATTAATATTGCCACACACCCCACCAGATCCCCTGCTGTGTACTCACAGGAGGAAGAGGTTTCATGTAGGAACAGCGTCTAAAGATCACGCTGTTAGAGCTTCTTGTTGGGAGGTTCGGAAGTGGGAGACGGGATGTGAATCCCTGGATTTAGCTCATTCATCCTTTGGGGCTTAATTGACATGCAACAAAATGGACAGGATAGTAAAATTATCATTTTTGTGATAATTGAGCCAAAGAACTTCATATGCTGAAATCATTGGGAGTATATTTGCTGTTGGAGAATAGATGAAGCATTTAATAGACATAGTTTTAATCCATTAGTAAGCCTAGTGACTGCTACTGGTGTTGATACTTTTAATATTATTTATCAATATAGCACACAGAAAGAAATGTGGCATGTCAGAATCTCATCTTGTCAGTCCATTCATTTTTTAGGAAATACCATTTATGTGCCTGATAGTGCGAAGTGTTATACAACTTGTATCATATAATATTTTTATGACAAATATTGAAAAATAGTGAGCATTTTTCAATATTTAGAGCAAAACATGTGATTTTGGGACCTCACAAAAAAAGATACCAGGTTAGGTTGACATTAGTATTAATTTGAGATTATTTTAACCCCCTTACACAAAGAGATACATAATGCCAGGAGATGACTGGATTCCTTTTCCTTTTCACTGATGGCATGTGCGATGAGCCTTTTCAGAGATATGTCCTCTAGACTGTTGCTCGACTTTTTGGCTCTAACTGCAGTGGTTAAGGAGTTATGTTCTTTTAAGGTTGATTGAAAGTCAGTTTCTAGCCATATTCACTGGGAAATTGTTTCATGGAGATCTTAGAGTGTGAGGAAATTATATTTTACACATATATCTAATTATTCCCTTGTGCGGCCGATTGTGTGGGTCCCAGTGCGTATCCAGTAAGGTGTACAAAGCGTCTGTTGGCATTGGGTTCCCAAATAGTGTGTTTTGTCTGAATATTGTAACATGTGTTTATAAGGGAGTACTTTGGTGTGGGTTTGTTTACAGCTTTTGATCTTTTATCATCACCATTAATAATACATTCCAAAATCTTTGCAAGAGATGCATTGGCATTTATTACAGATTTGTAGTAACATAAGAGTAAATGTTGTTTTTTCTCCGAGATATTTGCCATAATGAAAGTAAAGTTAGAATAGATTAAGATGGATTAACTAGCTATGGTTGATTAGCAAAGTTGTAAACAAATAGTTATTCAATTTTCAGCCTTTAGTCAAGTAAACATAACCAGAACAGAGTATATAGTAATAGGAAAGAAACGGAGAACTAGTTGTGTGACATTTGTGATCTGTTGTTGTTGTTTTACAACCGTGTTAATATCAAAACCCCAGCTTACACAGAACTATGCAGAAATTTAATGAAATTTGATTTAGTAAGAAACCTTATTGATTTTCCAGTACCTTGGTATCTTCATTTTGATATAAGACACCGTGATCCTTGTGTTAAAGCTGTTATTAAGCATTTTATTTAAATTTTATATGTAACATGGTAGCAAAGTCACTTGTTCATAATTATTTTATTCATATTTATTTTAGTGCCATGACATATTTATGTAAATCTTTTCCATAAAACCTTACATATTGTAAATTTTTCCAGATTGAAAAAATGAGTTTGACAGTAGAAGCTTCCAAACTCCTAGATTTCAACCAGAAACTAGACATACCCCTTCTAGATAATGTAATTGGGTGTATGTACAATGGTATCGGAGAACAGGTAAGAGTATGCAGTGTGTCGTAACTTGAATATGTAATAGAAAGTGGGCTCTTGATGTTTTACATTGTTAATCTAACTGGAGGGATGTAATTTAATGTCTTACATAACCCTTACAGCAAAGGATAGCCCAAGAGGTTCTCACTACACTGAAAGAACATCCAGATGCTTGGACACGGGTTGATGCTATTCTGGAGTATTCCCAGAACCAACAGACAAAGTACTATGCACTACAGATCTTGGAACAGGTCATCAATACAAGATGGAAGGTGCTTCCTCGTGATCAATGTGAAGGTTTGTTGTCGTATTCTTTTCACCTTGAATATCAAAGGGTTTATTGTACTAGTTTCCAGGCTCATAAATTAGTCTCGGTTAACCTTAGACATTGTGAAAATACTTTGACCTCTTTTTTAGTTCATGATACAGCAGCTTTTTAGGGAGCTTTCATGCAATAAATGCTCTTTTTCTTCATTTGATTGTGCCGGCATTTAAAAAATGAATTTGAATATAATGGTACATATTTATCTGTTCATAGCTTTAAAAGAGCTATATATTGCTTATATCATCAGCTGATCAAATTGTGTATGCTACAACAGGGAAATATTTCATAAAGTGTAGGATAAGTTATGTGATGCATTTAATATTTAGTGGTAAGTGTATACAATATGCTGTGAAAGTATCAAGTAACGAAAGAGATTCCTTGTGTGATATTTACCGGTGATACTACTTTCAATTCAAAATTGACTTGCTCTATTTTTATTGAAATTATAATTATGAAAGAGAAAATAAGTTCTTTTGATATTATAAACCTTTTTTTATAAGAAATCAGTATCCAGCAGTGTCTCATCACTTGCTTTTTAAAGGTTTTTATATGCTTAAAAACTTTAAATTTTAAGCCACTGATGTTGAAATTTGCTATAAGCCACATGTGTCTTGAATCAGTTTGATGTATCATCATTACGGTGAAGTACATGTACATTTATAATATATTGCTAAATGTTGAAAGTAATAACTGCAAACTGCCTGTTTCTTTTGGTATTTACTATTTACTATTTGTTTTTTAGTGTATAATATTTGTTAAGTAATTACGAGAAAGTTCATTCCTACCTTTAAAACTGTAAGCATCTCTTAAAGAATTATCATTATCTAAAGCTATCTTGATAATGACTTGCAGCATTACATTTAGAATGTTTGTCTTGTGTATATATATTCTGATGTCTTATCTGCTGCTATTAGCAAATCACTAATTTATTTTGTGTGTAGTCATTTTATTTATTTACTTATTTTGTATTCAATTGATGACATGTTCATCTCAAGTTGCTTCATGAGTTTTTTCTTGCAGGTATAAAAAAATATATCGTCAATGTCATCATCAAATTGTCGAGCACACCAGAGTCCCTGGAAAGGGAAAAGGTTTACTTGAATAAACTCAACATGATTCTGGTACAGGTAAGTAAAGTGTTATACAGTCCTCAACTAATATGTTAATCACTTTCCACCGGCTAGAATGAATGTACATGCCAAGGCTATTGTGGACAAAGTAGCAGGTGGCATCAGATATGACCATTGCCATGCTGTCATCTCATTGGACAGACTTTGGTTTTCTCTTATAGTAGCGTTATCATTTCTGTGGTAAGATTTTCAGCCATAGCACCTAAAGTGAAAGTAAAGCTTCAAAAACTTTTTTTTTATATATATATATATATAATTGGTGCCTAATGTCTGCAAACTACTGAATGAGCCTGTCGCATATAAATGGGAAAACTGTCAATGAACGCCAATATACTAGCAACCATAGGTTAATACATTCCTAGGGATTCATTAAGCCTCGTCCCTGTCTCATAGTAGAAGTACTCCATAATCTTGAGACATATTGGATGAATTGAAATTTTGATGTAGAAGAAAACCTCCAATATCTATTTTGACAGTTTGATTTCGGATTGTCATATAAAGTACCAATAGGATGATAGTTATGCTGACATTCAAAAAGATAAGATTGATAAAATGAGTCAAGTAGAGTACCTGTGAGTGCTAAATTATTGGTATTACTATTTTATTTACTCATATTTATTACTGTTATTACTGTGTGGCATTTAGTTTTTGTAACTTTTCTATTTGATCACTACTTGTAGGAGTTTTTAATCTAGTATGTTGCTCATATGTTTTCCTCTATAGCAGAGGTGTTTAATGCAAAATCCTTTGTGGGCCAATTTTCCCTTCAGCTACCATCTTGGGGCTAACAGAGGTTCATACCTGGTTTCCTAGGATAAGGTTACTAAAACTGGTATTATTTACTCGTACGTTTATTATGCTTGTCACATTTTAAAACGCAATACATGCTCATTTTATATAAGGCAATATTTTCCTTCTTGGTGATCATAATTTCTCAGGCTAATAATTCTTCTTGCCCCTTGTAGGCATGTATGTATAAGCATCCCAGGGGACACGATAAGCTTGTAAACCATGAGTATGACACCCCTGGGCTATTTCATTTATTACAAAAATACAACAATGATATAAAAGAAACATAAGAGTTAGGGATAATCTTAAAAGACGGAGAACCTGCTTAACCCACTCATGCCGGGTGTCACATATATGAGACACCGGAAAAAATAAACATTGCTGGGCGTCCCACCAGTGTGACGCTGTATCGGGGTTGCGCTCCGACACAGCAGCGGTGCGCGGCCGGGCGGGCAGACACTCTGGGGAAGTTCCGCCTGGAATATTATTATTTTGGCTACAAATTGTACCCGGCGTGAGTGGGTTAACCCAATCATGCCGGGTTAAGCACTCCGCGCGTCCTGCCAGTGTGACGCTGTGTCGGGGTCGCGCTCCGGCTCAGCAGCGGGCCGCGGCCAGCGGGAGGACAGACTCCAGGGAAGCTCCGCCTGCTGATTTTTGCAGACACCCTGATTTTTTAATTTGGCTTCAAATTGTACCCGGCATGAGTTGGTTAATTAACCCAATGGATCTGGTTGCATCAAGGGATTCATTGTGCCAAAAATACAGGGAGTAGTTTACAAAAGTAGCCAACATCCTGGGCATGTAGCATGTAGGCCGGGCTCGTGGAAACAACTATGAGTGGTGACAAGACTCAGTGCCTCCCCTTTGCAGTTATTTTGTTTAAACTTATTTTAGCTTTTTTGCCATTTTCCAATGTCCATATTTGTCTTTTGATTTACTTTATCCAGATTGTAATAGCTTATTTTCTTTGCATAGACTCCCATCATCTCTCCATGAAATAGATAACTTGGTGCAAGAAAAAGAAAAATTGGAACATTGGATTATTTGTATCATATATCTTGTGTTTTCATAATTTTCAATTTTCCGTAATACAACCTGTGTGTCCGGTCACAGCTACCAGTA
>NC_091572.1:6103393-6113393 GCF_042767895.1 Penaeus vannamei
ATTTATTCAGTGCTATGCCTACTTATTCCTTTGCATCCTCTTTTGTAATTTTCTCTTTTCTCCTTATAAACTATTGCATTTTACTCTATAGGTGAGAGCTCTGATGATCAGCCGAATGGCCAAGCCTGAAGAGGTGTTGGTGGTGGAAAATGAGCAGGGTGAAGTTGTGAGAGAGTTCATGCGTGATACTGACTCCATCAACATGTACAAGAACATGCGTGAAACACTAGTTTATCTCACACATTTGGATTATGCGGATACTGAACGTATTATGACAGAAAAGCTAGGCAACCAGGTAAGGATAATTCCTTTGCTTTATTACATGTTTTATGTCTAGTGTATTCATAGTGAAACCAGTAATTGTCACCAGCAATTTATGGTTTGAAGTAGATTGCAGATATCAAGCAGACAGCATGGCAAATACTACTAACCATTCCATTGCTGCTTCACATAATTTCCAGATTGTTATTAAATGACAGTCCCCGATTTTTCAAAGATTGCCGTTTTTGTTGAATATTGTGTGAATTAGTTAATCTGAATGACTGCAGAATATTCACAAAGAATTAAATGTTTACCATCTTGACAGTAAAATGGTGAAGCTGCCAGAGTGAAGAGGTGGTGCTAGCTTGCCTGGATGCATACTTAAGACTACACTGCTTCAGCGTTATGTAAAGGGATATTCCTACTGACGCACATGCAGTTACATTTATTTATTCACTTCACAGCCATACCGTAGTCACCATGGCCTGATTATGGATGAAAATATTATCAACAAAAGTTCTTATATATCATATGTGATGATATGTGGTATATCAGCTTTTGCTTTTACAGATAGCTTGGAAGATCTCAGATTGTTATGTGACAAGGAAATCCCGTTGTGGGTTGCTGACTTTCTTAAAAACCTCCATTTACTCTTGTTTCAGGTGAATGGCAGCGAGTGGTCGTGGCGCAACCTGAACACACTCTGCTGGGCGGTGGGCTCTATCAGTGGTGCTATGCCAGAAGAAGATGAAAAGCGATTCTTGGTTATTGTTATCAAAGATCTCTTGGGTCTCTGTGAGCAAAAGAGAGGCAAAGATAACAAAGCCATCATTGCTTCAAATATCATGTACATTGTGGGACAGTACCCAAGATTCCTTCGCATACATTGGCGCTTCCTCAAGACTGTCATCAACAAACTTTTTGAGTTCATGCATGGTGAGTATCTTGTGAGCTGTGTAGTTTTTATTGTTTTGCTCTCTCTACCAAGGGACTGAAAGAAGGTGTATTGAATTTACCAGATAGATATGCCTCTGGAATGGCTAAAATGCTGAAAGACCTAAACTCTGGTATGCACAGAAATGTCATAACTGGCTGGAGGGGTTTTGCGTGCCATATGTACACATGTTGTGGCTTTGGTGCCGAGGACTTAGCAAAACTTTATGGCCAGAATTCCAGCTAAATCATCTGGCCACCATAGTGAAAGGCCTTAATGATTGGCCTCAAGTATCAGTGGCATGTACATGTTCCCGGTCAGATGGCCATTCTTGGCATTGTATAATGAACATGTCAGCCAGAGGCAATGAGTATATGATAACAGTGATTGTCATTGGTGTTATATAATTTTATTAGAAATAATTATTTGATTTAGTTATTCTTGAGTTTCACAAAATTTCCAAAGACACATTAATGTCATTCATTTTGAATGTTAGGTCTTAAAGGGGAAAGATTTAGTACTTTTCTTCTTCATTATTTCTTTAATTTAAAAATATTATAAAGACTGCAATTTACCTTTTAGATTTCTGTGAGAACTTGTGATCAAGGAGAACCAAAACAATATTCATGTTGCTCTTTTCTTTTAAACAGAAACTCATGATGGTGTTCAAGACATGGCTTGTGATACCTTTATCAAGATTGCACAAAAATGCAGGCGTCAGTTTGTGCAAATGCAAGTTGGGGAAGCTATGCCATTCATTGAGGAAATCTTATCTTCCATTAATTCTATTATCTGTGACCTACAGCCTCAGCAGGTTAGTTGTGTTGAAATTTTAAATCAAATGTTGTTGCATTTTTAGCTTTTGATAGTATTATGCCAATGGCTGCAGAAGGTGTGAATAAAGCTATGGCCTTTGTAAGTTTAGTTTACTAATTTTGTTAACATAGCTGGCTCATCATGGCAATTACATGCTGAGAGTACTGGCATTGGGTTACTTAAGTGGCCGATCTGCCAGTTGTGCGGCATGTAGGCCGAGCATGCACAAACTATTCGTGTGTGGTGACAAAACTCAGTGCCTGTGCTTTGCAGTTAATTTTTATAAACGTTTTTACCTTTTTTGCCATTTTCCAATGTCCATATTTGGGTTTTAATGGTATGGTAATACACTGTTTTCCTTGCTGAGTCCATATCATATCTCTATGTAGTAACTCGGTGCAATAAAAAAAAATATATAACATTTTGTTATTTGTCATATATATATATATATATATATATATATATATACATATATACATATATATATATATACATATATACATATATATATATATACATATATATATATACATATATATATATACATATATATATACATATATATATATACATATATATATACATATATATATATATACATATATATATATACATATATATATATACATATATATATATACATATATATATATACATATATATATATACATATATATATATATATATATATATATATATATATATATATATATATATACATATATATATATATATATATATATATATATATATATATATATATATATAGATGTATATAATTATTATTATTATTTTTTATTTATTTATTTTTTTTTTTTGATATTCAATTTTCTGTAATACAACCTGTGCTACTGTTCATGGTGGCCAGGAATATGATACTGAGCATAGAATTGGTGTCCTTCCTGGAGCCAAGGCTTTGACTCCTGGCTTACAGACATTACATTCCACACTCATTTATCAGTAGGAATAATGCAAAAGCCACTTTCTAAACACTAAATTAGTCCAGTCACGCTCCAAATGGTTTGTGCACTCATGAGCCTTTTCCGTCACCTTGGTCACATGATGGTCACATCACTCAGATTGAAGTGGCCAGTGAAATGATTTTAGTTTTACTTTTAAAGTTTGCATTGAATATTTCTTCAAGACCTCAATGGTCAGTGTTGCCAAACATTCTAAACATGGATAATTACACTGCTTCTCATCTTTTATCTTACTTTTGCTTAGTGTAATTAGTATTTCTTCTTAACTAAATGTCATGAAATGAAAAGAAACATAAGCGTGGATGTTTTATTCCTCCCTCTTTCTTTTGCACAGGTGCACACATTCTATGAAGCGGTGGGTTACATGATAAGTGCCCAAACTGACCAGGTTGTTCAAGAACACCTAATTGAGAAATATATGATGCTACCAAACCAAGTCTGGGATGAAATCATAAATCAGGCATCTAGGGTAAGTGATAAGCTATGGTTTGACTCTAATCTGAAGAGTTACTATGTAGATCACATCTTGGAGTATTGTTTGCTTTTTGGTATAATTTTGTATTTCTTGGTTTTTATGGAGGTAATGAAGGACATTTTTATTCTATTTCCCAGAATGTGGACATCTTGAAGGATTCAGATGTTGTTAAACAGTTGGCAAACATTTTGAAGACCAATGTCAGAGCATGCAAAGCTCTGGGACATCCATTTGTGACACAGGTAAGGAATGCAGAATGAATTAGGCATTTAAGGCAGTTTCTTTCTTTTTATGAAATTTGTTAAATATGGTTCTTCTTTAGCTGTCTTGTAACAGATAAAATAACAGTTTTCTGATGCTTTTGTTCCAGCTTGGGAGAATCTATTTGGATATGCTGAATGTGTACAAGGTCATGAGTGAAAACATTAGTGCAGCTATTGCCCTCAATGGGGAAGGGGTCACTAAACAGCCCCTCATCAAATCCATGCGGGTTGTGAAGAAGGAGACCTTAAAGCTTATATCTGGCTGGGTGTCCCGGTCAGAGGATCACACACTGGTGTTGGATAACTTCATTCCCCCTCTGCTGGAAGCTGTTCTTCTCGATTACCAGGTTTGTATTGGTGGCAAGTAGATCTTGTAGGGAGGATGTTTGAGATTTGGCAGTTGTCCATAAGCATTCTTGCATTTAAGTACAACTAGTTTGCTGTTTGTCAAAACTATATATATGTATTTGGTGATTGTTAATGAATATGTAAGATTTGCATCATTCTGATTGATTGATGATTTTCCTCAATTTGATAAGCATATGTAGGCTTACATTTATCATTTTTATGGTATTTTGGAAACATAGCATGTGCTGTGTTGGGCAGTTATTATGATGTACATACTATATCTTTCTTACATCTTTACAGCGAACGGGAGTGCCATCTGCTCGAGAACCTGAAGTTTTGTCAACTATGGCTACAATTGTCAATAAATTAGAGTCACACATCACTCTCCAAGTTCCTCAGATCTTTGATGCCGTCTTCGAGTGTACATTATCAATGATCAACAAAGATTTTGAGGAATTCCCTGAGCACAGAACAAACTTCTTCCTTCTCTTACAGGTAAGTTATTTTCTTGTTTGATTAAGAATCAGTATTATTTTGATTTACTTTTTTATCTTGTTATCAATTTATTTATTTATTTATTTGTTTATTTTTTATTTTTTTTTGAGACAGTGGTAGAATAGTGTACACTTGCTACTAAGAATAAAGGTACTATTAAATCTTTTTCATATTTTCAGGCGGTGAATACACATTGCTTCACTGCACTCCTCAATATCCCCCCAGCACAGTTCAAACTAGTATTGGACTCCATAATATGGGCATTCAAACACACAATGAGAAATGTTGCCGACACAGGCTTACAAATTCTTTACCAGCTGCTGCAGAACATTTCAACTCACGAACGGGCAGCAAGCAGTTTCTACCAGACTTACTATACAGATATTTTGCAGCATATTTTCTCAGTTGTCACAGATTCTTCTCACACAGCTGGTAAGTTGGTAAAAATATATGGTATTAGTGATATACCATAGTTCTTCATCTAACGAGTTTTTGTAGTGAATATTTAATTTTTATAGCTTTTTAGTGTTATTCATAATGGAGGTATAATTCTGAAAGTTCAAAGTAGTTTATAATCTATTATATTAATTTTTGCAGATCATGTTGAATCTTACACTATTCTGTAAATTTTTGTTAGCATAATTTTTGTCTAAGTGCTAAACAATTAGATTTCTGTCCATCATCACAGTGTGCAGTTAAGGACAAAATTAATGTTCCAGTTACTTTTGAGGGATAACCAGTTACCCCAGAATATAGCAACAGTACTTATTATTTGGTTGTTTTTATTTATTTATTTTTTATCTTTTCAGGGCTCACTATGCATGCATCAATCTTAGCCTACATGTTCACCCTGGTTGAACAAAATCGCATCACGATAAGTTTGGACCAAGCAAACCCCACAGCCCCCAGCACCAACAATGTAACATACGTGCAGGGCTTTGTAGCCAACCTCCTGAAGGCGGCGTTCCCTCACCTCACAGAGAATCAAATCAAGATTACAGTGCAAGGGATGAATGACCTGAATCAAGATGTTCCTGCCTTTAAGGAGCACCTGAGAGATTTCCTTGTACAGATCAGAGTAAGTTGTTTCTTGTTGTATTGTGAGTGTGAGAAAGTTGTTGTTCTCCTCCTCCTCCTTCTTCATCATCATCTTCATCTCCTCTTCCTCCTTCTCCTTTACCTTTTTCTCCTTCTTTTTCTTCTTTTTCTTCTCAATTTACTTCTTTTTCTTCTCCTTCTTTTACTTCTTCTTTTTCTTCTCCATCTCCTCCTCCTCCTCCTTTTCCTTTTCCTTCTCCTTCTCCTTCTTCTTTTCCTTCTTCTCCTTCTTTTCCTTCTCTCTTCTTTTCCTTCTCCTTCTCCTTTTTCTTCTTCTTCTCCTTCTCCTTCTCCTTCTTTTTCTTCTCCTTCTTTTTCTTCTCCTTCATTTCGTTCTCCTTCTCCTTCTCCTTCTTTTCCTTCTCCTTCTCCTCCTTTTTCTTCTCCTTCTCCTCCTTTTTCTTCTCCTTCTCCTTGTTCTTTTTCTTCTCCTCCTTCTCCTTCTTCTTTTTCTTCTTCTCCTTCTCCTTCTTCTTTTTCCTTCTCCTTCTTCTTTTTCTTCTTCTCCTTCTTCTCCTTCTTCTCCTTCTCCTTCTTCTTTTACTTCTTTTTCTTCGCCTTCTTTTACTTCTTTTTCTTCGCCTTCTTTTACTTCTTTTTCTTCGCCTTCTTTTACTTCTTTTTCTTCGCCTTCTTTTTCTTCTCCATCTTTTTCTTCTCCATCTTTTCCTTCTCCTTCTTTTTCTCCTCCTTTTTCTTCTCCTTCTGTTTCTTCTTCTTTTTCTTCTCCTTCTTTTTCTTCTCCTTCTTTTTCTTCTCCTTCTTTTCCTTCTCCTTCTTCTCCTTCTCCTTCTTTTTCTTCTCCTTCTCCTTCTTTTTCTTCTTTTCCCTCTTCTTTTTCTTCTTTTTCTTATCCTTCTTTTACTTCTTTTTCTTATCTTTCTTTTACTTCTTCTTTTTCTTATCCTTTTTTCTTCTTCTCCTTCCTTTTTCTTCTTTTTTCTCCTCCTTCTCCTTCTCCTTCTCCTTCTTCTACTTCTACTTATTCTCCGCCTCCTACTCCTACTCCTACTCCTTCTTCTCCTCCTCCTACTCCTTCTTCTCCTTCTCCTCCTCCTCCTTTTTTTCTCTTTTCTCTTTGATTAACCACTTGTCACCAGTAATGGCATGTGTATACATGCCATACCCACTTTGTGTTTAATTTAGTAATTGTTTCTAGCAGAGGCACCTATATGTAGAAACATTTAACCCACTTACGACGGGTGTCCCACATGAGACACCCGAAAAAGTCAGCATTTTGGGTGTCCCGCGATGCAACGCCGGATTAGAGTTCGTGCTCTGATTTTGTTGCCCGTGGTGGGCAGCACGCAGGCAGGTTCCCGGACTCGCCCACATGCCAATTTTTAAGCCAGCCAGAGAATAATTTTTTTGGCTTGAAAATGTACCTTCTCTAGTGTGTTATCAAAATACTAAAGTGAACGCAACATTATCCTGTTGGCATTGTATTAAGAGTTATAACACATTCTCAGAGAGGAAAAATTCCCACTTTTCCATAGTAAAGCTTAACTGAAGTGTGAAGCCTTTTCTTGGCTATAATGAAAGACCACAGTCCTTCAAAAAGGCAATTTGCCGATCTTAGAGGATAAAGTACACTAAAGCATCTCTCTGCTTTTCAGTGCTTGGACATGGAAGTGTTGGAGTTATATGTAAAGTGTATTTTAATCCATTGTGTAGCAAGAAATCATTTTTATACAATGTTTATTATTATTTATCTCTCTCTTTTTTCTTTTTTTTTCTTTTTTTTATATATATATACATGATGTCCAATATGAATTATTGGATATTTTTTTATATCCTGTTAACCCACTTGCGACGGGGGTCCTATATATGAGACACCCGAAAAAAAATAAACAATGCTGGGCGTCCCGCCAGTGTGACACTGTATCGGGGCTGTGCTCCAACGCAGCTGCGGGCCGCGGCCAGCGGGCGGACAGACTCTTGGGAAGCTCCGCCCGCCGATTTTGGAATGTTTTATTTTTGGCTACAAAATGTACCCGGTGTGAATGGGTTAAAATGACTATTTGTAGAGATTGTGCTGCTGCTGTTACAATATAAAATCCTAGCCAGGATATGCATGTTACTAAAGTTTCATTTCACTTTGCAGGAGGTAACCGGTGATGATGACAGTGACCTCTACCTGGAGGAGAGAGAAGCAGCTCTACGGCAAGCGCAAGAGGAGAAGCGCCGTGTGCAAATGAATGTGCCTGGCATCTTGAATCCCCATGAGATCCCTGAGGAGATGCAAGATTAAAAACCACAGTAAGAGACAGCTCGCAATCATCACTGTCCATATATATATCAAGCGACTATGTGAGACTTCATAAAGTTGACTTCGCTGTACTGTCGTTTCCATCTCATAAATGTCCGAAGGTAATATATTATTATATGTCTGGAGATTTTCACACTTTTTCTGAAGTGTGTTATCCAGATGAGAGTTAACTGCAGCAACTACATGAAATTTTTCAGATTGTAGCAAATTAAGTAATAGTCTGGGCAAAGCTGTGAATTTATGATCATATTCATAATAAGCAAGCTATCCTAACTTTGTTTCTAGTGAACATACGAGCTGTTCCATACTGGAATATTTTTTTTCCAAACCCTCCTGGAAAATATTTATTGAAGATGAGTTCATTTGTATTGTGTGGTTGTCTGATGGTTGACTTCTACTTTTTGCAGAAAATGGCATTGTATTTGGTAACAGAAGAGCATATGGTGTGAGTGATAGTGTTTTTTTTATTCTTTTTTTTTTCAATGTTTACAGCATTGGGTCCCATAATACAGGCAAAAAGTTCCTGACAGTCATGGTTTAAAAGAGAAATGCTCTCTTCACTTACATTTTTAACAACAGATGGAACTATGCAAGTACTCTACAGTATTTTGTTCCATTATGAAGTAGCATGATAGCAGAAAATGCCTTCTGTTACATCTTTTAGGCAGAAAGGATTAGAGAGACAATATCTGTTCTGTCATCATGTTGTAATAAAATAATGCCTTTGCTTTTGCTTGTGCATGCATTGATCCCCTCATAATCATCCCTCTGTAAGCACAAACTACCCTGTATGTTAAATTGTTATAAGTCTGTATGATGCACAGTAAAAATAGTACTATTTGTTAAAAGTAAAAGACAAGGCAAGGAGTCTTTCAGAGAATGATGATTTATTCTAATAACAGAACTTTTCTTTTTAACTTTGTCTTAATGAGATAATGTAACAAAACTGTGGAGGAAGATACAAATTAACTAAGTGTTTATGAAAATGATCAAAAGATGTATATTTGATAGGCATTACTAAAAGATGATCCACTTAGGGCCCTAACAGACTTGCTACTACTGTTTCTAGCTTTGTGTTGATTTCAAGAACTCCTTACTATTATTCTTGATTTATAGTTTTTGGATTGCACTATCTGCTGTTTTATCATTTGGTTGTGAGAGAACATTTCTCTTTTGTTTTTGTTTTTTGGCATATTGTCATCATTCGTTTATTCATGAGGGATTCATCGCAATGGGAGACTTCAGATCTTTGCTTTGTTAAGATAGTCTAGGGTTAGAATTCCATTATTTTGAAGTACAATTTGGCCTCTAGACTCCTGAGAACCATTGTCTTGTCTCTTGTTTTGAAGGCGATTTGAAAACAAAGTGTTACGAGGTATGAAAAAAACATCCTTAAAAGAAACTTGCAGGAACTTTCTAAATCTTTGTTCTGTCTGCTGCTGTATTATTACTGTGGCTAGAAACATGGTATGCTTCTAAATGTATGAATTGATCTTAAGGTTTGAAGGAGTTGCAGCAATGAGACATTAATATTTATTTAATTTTTTTTTTAAGTTCTCATGATTGTTTGAAGCAGCTCCTGTGTGACCAAAGTCTACATTTTATGAATGTGTGTAATGTTTGTAGTTTTAAAAGAATGTATAATTTTTTGTCATGGGTGTTATGCAAGTGATGTCTTACGTAAGATTTCAAAATGGCAAACAGAATAAGAGAAGTTTCTTGGGGGAATGTTGCCGTAGTAAAATGCCAATCAGAATTTCTCTTTTTCTTTCTGTTTCCCTCCTTTCTCTTGCCTTCATTTCATCTTGTTTTCACGTCAACGGGAATGTCTCGGAAAAAAAGAAGATACATATGTTTCTGATGCATGTCGGTTGCATAGGGAAGAAAGCATTTTTGATAGTGACACCAGTGATTGGGTAGAGAGAATGCATGTTTGGTATGGATGTGTATATGGATGGAGGTGGTCACGTGGTATAACCCCTGTACAAGAATTTGGTACACCATTTCATTATTATTCCACAACATGGCATTAACAGTGTACAGTATTAGTTATCACTTATT
>NC_091572.1:6118393-6120893 GCF_042767895.1 Penaeus vannamei
TTTTAGAGATTGTGGAAGGTACTGAAATACTAAATAGAGTACTGACTAGTAAAAAAGATAAAAAAAAAAAAAAAATGTCAGCTCAGGGAGTGAGTTACAGATTGATGTCAAAATCAAGCTATTTAGGGAGTGTACTGATATACAATGAGAAATTTGGTGCACAAAAAGAGACAGGATTAGCAAAACTATTTTTCTTTAATTTATTTACATGTTAAAGGATTGGAGGATGACAATGGAAACAAAATGTCTTGGACAGCAATGTCCTAAACAAAGAATGACATAGAGGAACTGAATAGCCTGTTATGAATGTATGGTAGCACAGAACCTAGTGCCCTCAGTGATGCCAGGGGCTCACCAACTGTGGAGGTAAAGGCTGCAAAATGGTTAAGCAGCAGTACAGAATACATAGGAGTATATATATATAATAATATATACATTATATATATATATATATATATATATATATATATATATATATATATATTATATATACACATATATATATATACACACATACATACACACATACATACATACATACACACATACATACATACATACATACATACACACATACATACATACATACATACATACATACATACATACATACATACATACATACATACATACATACATACATACATACATACATACATACATACATACATACATACATACATACATACATACATACATACATACATACATACATACATACATACATATACAAAATAAAATAAAAGCAGTTTATGAAATTATTATTTGATTTAAAAGCAACCCCCATTCCTTGCCCATTGTTGTTGTGGGGGGGCTTAGGAGACGGAGACTAAGGCCCAATATAGGGATGATCCCTATCTTGGGTCTCAGCACCTGACAACTAATTTTGCATGGACTTTACCTTCATCTTTCCTTTTTTCCTTACCTTCCTTACCCCTTCCTCTATCCCATTCCTAAAATGTGAGAGCCGTGTTGAAAGGATGAAAGGCTGACTTCGTGCCAGTCATGAACGGCTTCAGGGAGCCATGGGCATGGTATTCCCTTGGTAATTGTTTAGCCCTTACCCCTCATGGGCCACTGAGGGATGGACTGTTAATCCCCTTTAATTTTCAGGCTCACCATGGCCAATAATGAAGATTCCTTACCCTTAATAGAGGCATTAAAGGCTTGCCCCTTCAGCAAATAGCCTATCTGAATTTGATTTTGATGGTTTTCTGACCCCTGCCCCTCCTTTGACCACATCTCCAACCACTGATGCTAATACCCTCTCTTCGGCGCTTACGAACAACTCTAACCATTCTGAAACACCCACGCAGGTTATTTCTCAATCCTCTAAAAAATACCTTTTCCTCATCCCCAACATTCTCCTTTTCATCCCCTGCTGTACAACCCTCTTCAGTCAACTCCCTCTTCCCTTATTACTACTCTTCATCCTTATTGTCCTCCCCCCCGCAGAACTACTAGACTTCACACCACCCCATCTTCCTCTCACCCTCGTCCGTCTACTACCTCTACCTCTACAAACCTTCTGGGTACTCTATTTGGCCCAGCCAAGTGGGATTGATTCTTTGTGATTCCCCCCCACTGCCCTCTATTCTGAGAATACCCTTCTCTTTCAGCAGTACCTCCAGATACAAATTGGCAAGGTTACCTTTCGCAGTCGCTCTGATCGTTCACGCCTTGTCACGGTTACATCTGAAGCTCAAGCTCATCCACTATCTGCCCTAACTGACCTTACTGGCAAATGCATTCCTGCCGAAGTTCACCTAACTCTTAATACTTGTACTGGAACTGTTTCAATTCCCCCAAATGCTTGTCCCATGTATATCAAGGACTGGTCAGACTGAAAATTACCTACTTTCCTGCCTTGATGAATATGATGCAGTGGCAGTACAGTGTTACACTCTTCCTCCTAGAGGCCAACGTAATCCCACGTCAATATTGCCAAGATTAGCTTCCATAGACAAGACCTCCCCCATGAGGTTTATATTGGTGGAATGTCTTATCATATCCGACACTATCAACCCCTTCCTCGTCAATGTCAAAAATGTTGGTGTTTTGGCCACCCAGCCAAACATTGTCGCTCCACAGCCCACTGCCCTCTATGTGCTCAACCAGGTCATGACAGTTCAAATTGCCCTGCTCAGTCACATAAATGTGCCAATTGTGGAGACTTCCATAATGTGTTTTATAGGAGCTGCCCTGTCTATAAGTTTGAATGTGAGGTAGCAGTCCTCAGATTTAAACTAGGCCTCACTCTACGTGAGGCCAGACAGGAAGCATGACGAGGTTTTTCTCTCTCAACTTATTCCAAAACAGTCATCTACACAAAATATTTCTGCATCTCCCCAGGTATCTTTTCCCTATACCCAAAACCTACGTCCTATGTCTACTCACCCTATCCATCAGTCAAATCCATTTTCCATCCTAAATCCAGATACTCCAATCTCTACCACTTCCCGGATACCTACCCCTCCTCACTTAAGTTGTCATACCAGAC
>NC_091572.1:6128393-6130893 GCF_042767895.1 Penaeus vannamei
TGGGGCCTCATTTTCCTTGCCGCTACCACCTTAAGGGGAGTTAACAGGTATGTAAAGGCCTATCTAGAATGCTACAAAAGTTTAGGATGAAACACATGACACTATAAGCATGGACATATCTGTAGAGAGATTTCAATAAGAAGGTGTGCCTGAATGTGAGAAGGCACAAGGAAATGACAATAACAAGGATTGTAATGCAAGGAAAAGCATGGTTTCTCTCAGGGTCTATGGCAATGCAGTCTTTGTTCTTATTTCGGGTTAGTTGTCATTCTGTCTCTCTTTTCCTTCTACATTTAATTTCAAGCCGTCAAAATTATTTGTAGGCAATTTCAAATGCTGTAAAGAATTCCCTGGTAAATACGTTTCCCTGTTCTCTTTAATTATCAATAAACATTGTCACTCAGAGTATCTTTTATGATCTCTGACTCATATGGTAAAGGTTTTGACAAACAATTAAACTGTAATCAATACAGTAACTGATAATTACTGCAAAAATTCTTATCTGCTAAATATGAAGTAGCACTGCTCCTAACTTTCCCAGTATCTAGTAATATAATATAATAATAAGCATTTCAAGCATAATTTAACAAAACAATGAAACATGGAAAAAGCACACATATTTTTTTTTTCTACTAACCTTTCATGATAATGGTGGCAGAAGGACCATCTTGAACTAATGTCCGGTATTTACTTGATAATGAAGCATTGGGACTGGTGTTGTTATTGGTAATGGTAGTCGTGGTGTAACTTGCGGACGTAGATTCTTGCTTAGTACCAGAAACTTCGGAGGGAGGATCTGGGGGGAGTTCCTGAGCAGCGAAACGCTGACGGAGGTTCGACCTACTCAGGGTTGATTCAAGTTCACTCTGTAGCTTTACCTTCACAGGGGTGCTGGAATTTTTAGCTGCACCTGCAATCTGTTCCCCATTGGCACTGGGCGAGAGGAAGTCCATTTTGACTGGTGGCGGTCTGTGGTTAGGTGATGGATATGCACCAATAGAGACAAGAGGTTTTCCGGGGGTTTGCTTTCCTGCGTCAAAGTAAGTGTTTGGTGGCTTCACCTTTAAGGAGTTTTTTTCTCCTGGTTTGAACTCATCTAACACAACTCCTCCATGAGGACGTAGTGGAGATTTCGTGGGTGTTGACACTGCTGAAATTGACTGCTTTGTGGTGATGCCTCCGAGCTGCTCAGTCTGCTGCTAAAGTTAGGGGGAAGATCAATTTATATATTACTGGTTATGTTCTTCTTATATGTGAAAATGTTTGTAATTTTATAGTAGTATTTCAATAACATTTATCATTCAAGCAAAGTAAAATATTGCAATAAAGTATGCATTTTCTTTTAAGCTGAAGCAAAAACTTGATCTCTCTGATTATAGCTGTATCATGAAAATAAGAAAGTCTGGTCGAAGGTTTTACAGATTTGTCTTGTTAAATGGCTCAGAACTTAAAATCTTGCATGAATGCAAAAATATTGCCTATGTATGTCTAGAAGGTACAACAATATTCTACAGTAGTAAATGGAGAATATTACTGTAATAATGAATTTGAAAAGCCACTGTTTTCTGAGGTAAAAAACAGAACAAAACAAAAAGAATCAGTTTGGTTGAACTTGAGTCCAAGATATCAAGAGAAGTGTTTATAACAGATGACTATGGAATCAACTGCTTGTAATTTATACATCTCATTTAGACATTCAAAGACAGGGAAAAGGATTTAGAATTACTCATACAGGAAATGGTATAACCTATGGATTTCCTAATGAAATGGGATACAGATTAGTGTCTAAAGAAAAAATCTTGACCAACAAATATTTTGTGGGGGTGGATCTTTGTAGAGCAGTTGGGCAGTCTTGTTTTAAGTCTGGGCGTCGTGAGTGCATTTGGTGAGCATGCAGAAGCTATCTTTTGCTTATGAAAATCTGTATTTCTCTCAGAACACCTTCATTCTGCAATTAGCTTTTTAACTTATAATATTTGTAATGAGCTCTGTGTATGGTTTACCAAAGTCAGCACATTACAAAATTATAGAGTTAAAATGGTATTCTGACAAGATACAAACTCAGCACAAGCAAAACTGGTGCACGCTAAGACAAACTTGATTAAAACTCACAGCAGGGGGAAGCGGGGTGCACATCCCAGGCATTGGGGGCGGGGGGGGCGGGACTCCTGACGCTGGTGAACGGGACTGATGAGGAGAGTGGCCGAGGCCAGAGTTTGACATGGCCAAAGATTTAGGCCTAGAAATACTGTGACTGGAGGTAGAGGAAGATATAGGTTGGGTGTGAGGGCTATTTACACTTGTTTTGGGGTTGGGTTTGGCAGGAACGACGGGAGGTTGAGACTTGTGGTGGTGGAGAGGAGGAGGTGGGGGAGGAGGGGGAGGCAAAGGTATAGAGGAAGGGGATACCTGGTTTGTTGATGGAGACGAGGATGGCAGGCTCGTTTTAACGTTGGAGCTGTATGTATTCACAATGGAAGTCTTGCTACTGACATTACTG
>NC_091572.1:6145893-6148393 GCF_042767895.1 Penaeus vannamei
AGAGGGGGGGGGGAGAGGTACAGATAAATGGAGTGACAAAGAGAGACAGTTAGAGAGGTAGACAGACAGATGAACAGACAAACAAATACACAGGCAAACAGACTGAGAGAAAGTGGAGAATGAAGAATAAAGCGAAGGAAGGAGAGAAGATCGCAAAGAGAAGAGATACCAAGGCTGTCGCAGGTCCATTTGAACTTTTATTCCTGTTCTTTTGCTTGCAATGAGGCGAGTGAAATGCAACAAGTGGCTGCTTTACTGCTCAAGATTTTCTCTACTTTAAAGCAAGTACGAGCGACCATTATCTCGAGTCGTTTTATCAAAGGTCCAGCCAACGGCGGAAAGAGATGTATTCACTATAACACAGCTCTCTCTTTTACGGATTTAGTAATACATATATATAAAGACTTGGGTGTTCAGAGCTATTAGGATTATCAAATAAAAAAGGGATGAGCAGTTAGTGTCTCTCATCATCATTTATGCCGGGAAGACACCCAACCGTCCATGCCTGAGTACGCCAGAACACATGCTATTTAACTCTTTTCCTGTGTTGCAACGACCATTCTCCGAGAGGGTGCGCTGCAATCTACCCTATTCGGAGTGATATAAAACCCGTGGTGTTAAAAAGAGTTCATTCACCGGTATTAACCCTTACACCCCTACCCCCTCCCTCTCAAAGCATTCCGTCTTTTCTTCTTCCAAAACAACAAGGTTCTTAAGCCTCGTTATGTTACGCAACAGAGGTCCCTTGTCAAGTGCTACCTTAAATTGTATATCTTCCCATGTGTTCATTTGCATACCTTTCCCTTCCCTGACGCTATGGTTATATGCTAAAAACGAAAGGAATCCTGCAGAGAATCCTCAGACAAACTTTTCCTTTTTCTTCTTCGCACAATCTTATAAAAGGCTTCTCGAAGTGAGCGTGACCGCCGCCTTTTAAACCGCGTCGCCATACTCTGCCGCGTCAAGGTTAATCCTCTGTTCCCTCTACCCATCTGCTGCCCATCGAATGAGTCGACAGATCCCTCACGGAATACTCTCGGTCTCAACACAGCGACCCTTCTCCTCGCTCGGACAACACTCGGCAGACGTCGCAGCGCAGAGACCCCAAAAGTTCTCGGCGTCTTGAACCTGAAGACCCTCGACGAAGGAAAGGAAAGGAGCGCAAGACTTTCCTTTTTTTGACTTTCCCGAGGAATATTTCCCCGCCGTCACGCTCCTCGGGAACTTCCAGGGTGTGAGACGCGAGAGTGAATACCCTAAGACGCCGAGTAACGGGTCATGGGGAGCATCAACAGCAAGGGGGGTTTCGGCGTTTTGGAAATGGAAAGTCATCCGCCAACTCTCCTGGATTAGCATGTTGACGCCAGCTGCGGGTGACGGGGCAGATGGTGGCTCAGCCTCGCCCTCTGCCGTCACCTGGGCCGCCTTAGCCGATCAACTTAAACGTGGGACAAAACGGAAACGCCAAATTCACTGACACAAACTCCACATCCAGTAACTCCATCACTTCCATCGCGTTTTTCTTTCCACTTTCTTTAAAAGGTAAAATCACTTCACTTCGATAAAAATCCTGGATTCCTACCTCGCGCCAAGACACAAGATAAGATCACTAAAGGAAAACGACACGTAAATAAAGTCCTCTGGAACGCTCAGCCCCGCAGACGGCATTTCCCAGCACTACCTCGCCTCCTGCAGGAACCTCCTCCTCGAGGATCCTTCCGCGAGAGCAGCGCAGAGCCCACTGTCCTTCCCTCCCTGGCGAGTCCTGGGAGAGAGAGGTGCAGCGGCCTGGGTGGGGGTGAGGGGGGGGGATGTCACAGGAGAGTGAGTAACCTAAACGGAGGACGGGGGAGGGGAGAGGGAGGGAGGGAAGGGAAGGGGGGTGATACGCCGCGTCAAATAAGTGATAATTACCCCCCCTCTTCCCTCCCCCCCCTCGCTCTCCTATCCCGAAGATGAGCGCGTCTCGCTGGCAATCATTGCAGCGCGGAAATGCCTGTCCTTCGAGGAATACGCGAAGGACACACAAAAATCTCGGGAGGACAACGTGCAAGACGGGAGGGTAGGGGGGAAGGGGTGAGGGGGGGAGGATGGGGACGAAGGACATCGGTTTTTTTACCCGAGGGGGAAGTTGGAGACGAGCAATATATCGTATGCGAGTGTGTGACCAGCGCGTCGTTGAAATGCCGCTCAGGGTCCATGACGAGTGTAGATAAGATACTGACTACTGAGAAGTGAGTGAGTAACTGAGTAAGAGTGAGCGAGAGGAGTGAAGGAGGGAAGGAGGGAAGGAGGGAGGGAGGGAGGGAGGGGGAGAAGGAGGGAGGGAGGGAGGGAGGGAGGGGGAGAAGGAGGGAGGGAGGGAGGGAGGAAGGGAATGTCTTATTTTCTCCTCTTATAATTTTGCCTTTCTTCTATGATACTTCAATCTTTTCATTCATTTCTGCTTTGTTCGTTTTTACATTATTTCTTGCCCCTAACTTTATCATCCTTTTTTTCT
>NC_091572.1:6150893-6155893 GCF_042767895.1 Penaeus vannamei
GAGAGAGAGAGAGAGAGAGAGAGCTGACAGCAAATCAAAGAGAAAAGACAGACACAGAAAAACACAAGGAGAAATAAAAGACAAACTCCACAAAACCTTAAAAATGGGAAAACCTGACCCCCCTCATCCCCCCCCCCACCAAGCCGCCATCATGACCCCAAGTTAGGTTATTCTCCCGTTGAACTCCCCCTGTTCCCTCCCTCCCCCCGCCCCCCTCCTCGCGCAGAACAGACCCGCCCTCATGAGTAATTATGAGACGACGTGACATGTGGCGACGACAGATGTTCAACAGGCCGAGGACGACTTGAGGGCCTCACGCACGACCTCTCTGTCTCTGTCTCTGTCTCTGTCTCTGTCTGTGTGTCTGTGGGTCTGTCCATCTCTCTCAATGTATGTGGGTCTGTCCATCTTTCTCAATGTCTGTGTGTCTGTGTGTCTGTCCATCTCTCTCAATGCCTGTGTGTCTGTGGGTCTGTCCATCTCTCTTAATGCCTGTGTGTCTGTGTGTCTGTCCATCTCTCTCAATGTCTGTGTGTCTGTGGGTCTGTCTGTCTCTCCTATACCATTTATATTATTTCTCTATGTTTGTCACGTTCTCTCTCTAATTCTCTCTCACTCACTCATTCATTCACTCTCTCTCTCTCTCTCTCTCTCTCTCTCCTCTATTTGTCTCTCTATTTCTCCCATATCATTTCAATATCACACACTATTCTCTCTCTCTCACCCTCTCTCTCTTTATTTCTTCTTCCTCTCCTCTCACTCTCTCACTCTCTCACTCACTCACTCACTCACTCACTCTCTATCTCTCTCTCTCACTCTATTTCTCTGGTAGTCGAGCAACCATGTCTTCGCCGCCGGGAAATGCTTACAAGAGATAACAATGACATCCTGGTGTAGGATATTCAAAATGGCGTTTGGAATTGGGGAAAAAAACTATTCGCAATGATGATTTTAATGAAATAAATGTTGCTCTCATTACTTAAAAGCGGACATGTTAATTGCCTTATTTATTTCAATACTTTCACTTAATGGAGACAGAGAGGGAGGGAGGGAGGGAGGGAGGGAGGGAGGGTAAGAAGGAGGGAGGGAGGGAGGGAGGGAGGGAGGGAGAGAGAAAGGCAAAGAGAGAAAGAGAAATAAAAAGACAGAGAAATACAGGTAGACAGACACTCAGACAGAAACCCAGCCATCCGTACGCAAAGAGAGAGAGCAAAAAAGAAATAAAGAAAGAGACAAAGGAACTTAATTAAAGAAACGAACACAAAGCCAATAAAACGAGCCATCGGAAGAGCACCTCCCTCCTTCCCTCCTTCCCTCCCCCATTACCCCCCCTACCTCCCCAATTAACAAGCCTCTATTTTTCTTTTCGCAAAATAAAGTCATCAAAAGTCCCCTTGGCCGTCGCCCTCCCCCTTCCCTCCCCCCGTGTCTATCGCCCCTTCCCAAGGTGTCTGTCGCCCCCTCCTCCCTTGTCTATCGCCCCCCCATCCGTGAACTATCGCCCCCTCCCCCTGATGACTATCGCCCCCTCCCCCCTGGTGACTATCGCTCCCTCCATCCGTGACTATCGCCCCCTCCCCCAGTCACTATCGCCCCCTCCCCCCTGATGACTATCGCCCCCTGCCCCCCCCCGGTGACTATCGCCCCTCCCCCTTAATGACTATCGCCCCCCCCCCCCCCCTGGTGACTGTCGCCCCCCTCCCCTCCCCCCGATGACTGTACACCTATAAAGCAAAGGGACGATTCCTGACGTGATTTGCGGCTGTCCCGAAATCGACGCTGGATTCCCGTTACCTCTGATCGACGCCCGGGGAGGATCTGCGACTTTTGTCTTCCTCCCTGGTATGGGCGTTGAGGGGGGGAGGGAGGGAGGGAGGGAGGGAGGGTAGGAAGGAGGGAAGGAGAGAGGGAGAGAGGGTAGGTAGGAGGGAGGGAAAGAGGGAGAGGGAGGGTAGGTAGGAGGGAGAGAGAGAGGGAGGGAGGGAGGGAGGGAGGGAGGGTAGAAAGGAGGAAAGGAGAAAGGGAGGAAGGGTAGAGGAAGAGAAGGAGGGAGGTGGGAAAAGAAGGAAGGAGGTCTGAAGTAGGATGAAGGGTACCAAGAAGACAGGGAGGGAGATAAGGGGAAAAAAAGGGAGAGAAGGAGGAAGAAGAAATTAGGGAAGGAGGGAAGGAGGGAGAGTGGGTAAGGAGGAAGGAGGGTAAGAGAGAGAGAGAGAGAGAGAGAGAGAGAGAGAGAGAGAGAGAGAGAGAGAGAGAGAGAGAGAGAGAGAGAGAGAGAGAGAGAGAGAGAGAGAGAGAGAGAGAGAGAGAGAGAGAGAGAGAGAGAGAGAGAGAGAGAGAGAGAGAGAGAGAGAGAGAGAGAGAGAGAGAGAGAGAGAGAGAGAGAGAGAGAGAGAGAGAGAGAGAGCAGAGAGAAAGAGAAAGAGAAAGAAAGAGAGAGAGAAAGAGAGAGAGTGAGTTAGAGTGAGAGTGAGGGAGAGAGGGAGAGAATGAGAGAGAGAGAGAGAGAGGGAGAGAGAGAGAGAGAGAGAGAGAGAGAGAGAGAGAGAGAGAGAGAGAGAGAGAGAGAGAGAGAGAGAGAGAGAGAGAGAGAGAGAGAGAGAGAGAGAGAGAGAGAGAAAGAAAGAAAGAGAGAGAAAAGAGAGAGAGAGAGAGAGAGAGAGAGAGAGAGAGAGAGAGAGAGAGAGAGAGAGAGAGAGAGAGAGAGAGAGAGAGAGAGAGAGAATATCTGGGGTCATTTACCCTTCGCGAGTGTCTGTGAGTGAGAGTCCTGCGGTTGGAGTATTAATATCCATATCATTACGAAAGAAATGAAAACAATACAAAGTCTAGACAATGTTGGATTTATCTTGCAGTCATTTGCGCCAGTCATTTCTCTCGCGTTTTATCATCCTTGTCTGTCGCGTCAGTCATGGTTCTGGGGTTAGCACTGTCTTATGAAAAGACACGAAAGGTCTTTAGAAAAATAATGTGCTCGAGAAGAAATTATAAAACTAAAGGAAAATAAAACATGAGCAAAGCAAAAGAAAAATGGAATGTGAAGGAAAGAAAGAGAAAGGAAAGGAAAGGTAAAGCAAATATATACATATATACATATATCAGAATGAAAACAGAGAAAAAAAGAAAGAAAAAAAAACCGTTTCCCTCAGACTGAAAAAAAGGAAAAAGAAAAAACAGAACGAAAAAAGAAAAAAAGAACAAAAATATGTATGTATTTCCCTCAGAATATGTTAAAGAGACAAAGAGAAAGAGAAAAGATAAAAAAAAGAAAAAAGATAAAAGATATATGCTCGGTTTCCCTCGACGCTCAGATAACAAGATAACACTAAGCGTGCGTGAGCGTGAAGGACTACCAACAGTCACATTGCAATCACACTTGCAGGGAGATCAAACATGTTGCAATATAACAACCGCCGGACGCTGAGAAAGGCAAACACGTCTGTTGAAGAAGGGAAGAGGGAAAGAGAGAGAGGGAGGAAAGGAGAGAGAGAGAGATGGAAGGAGAAGGGGTAGGAAGAGAGGGAGAAGGGGTAGGAAGAGAGGAAGAGAGGAAGAGAGGGAGAGGGAGAGGGAGAGGGAGAGAGAGAGAGAGAGAGGGAGAGGGGGATGGAGAGGGAGAGGGAGAGAGGGGATGGAGAGGGAGAGGGAGAGAGGGGGGGAGAGAGAGAGAGAGAGAGAAAGAGAAAGAAAGAGAGAAAGAAAGAGAGAAAGAAAGAGAGAAAGAAAGAGAGAGAGAAAGAGAGAAAGAAAGAGAGAGAGAGAGAATAAAAATAATAGCTTTGATGCATTTCTCATTTTATGTCCGTTTCTTATAACCAGGAAGTGGAGCCGGCTTGATGGTGAGAAAAATAATGACATTGATGACGTAATTAGGGAAAAGAAAATGGAAAGTCATTTCATCATCATAGCGGGCATGGAAGGGACAAGTTACGATGGTAGTGAGAAATTTTAAAAGGAGAAGAAAAAATATATATATAAAAAAGAGAAGAAGAAGAAGAGGAAATATAAAAAATGAGAAGAAGACGAAATATAGAAAGGCTGAAGAAGAAATAGAAGAAGAATAAGAAGAAATATAAATAGAGGAATAAGAAGAAATATAAAGAGGAGGAGAAGAAGAAATATAAAAAGAGGAAGAAGAAGAAGAAATAGAAGAAGAAAAAGAAAAGGAAGAAATAGAAGAAAAAGAAGAAATATATAAAGAGGAAGAGGAAGAAGAAATAGAAGAAAAAGAAATAGAAGAAAAAGAAGAAACATAAGAAGAAGAAATAGAAGAAGAAGAAGAAGAAGAAGAAATAGAAGAAGAAGAAGAAGAAATAGAAGAAGAAGAAGAAGAAATAGAAGAAGAAAGAAATTCAGTGATTGCGTGGGTGGTATGGGCGTTTTTTCTTTCATTCTTTTTTTTAGGAGCTAGTAGGATATAACACTAAAGAAAACGGGCATTTGCCTCGTCACTGTAATTAACTTAACAGGAAATAATAAAAAAAATCAACAAGGGTTGTCGCCCCCTCTCTATTCCCAAAATAAATTCCCAAAATTGCATTTCAAGAACGGTATGGGAGATAGAGAAGGAGGGAGAGATAGAGGGAGGGAGGGAGTGGGAGAGAGGGAGAGAGAGAGAAGAGAAGAGAAGAGAAGAGAAGAGAAAGGAGAAGAGAAGAGAAGAGAAGAGAAGAGAGAGAGAGAGAGAAAATAAGAGAAGAGAAGAGAGAGAGAGAGAGAGAGAGAGAGAAGAGAGAAGAGAGAGGAGAGAAGAGAAGAGAAGAGGAGAGAAGAGAGAGAAGAGAGAGAAGAGAATGGAAATGGAAACTAAGTCATGTTGTTCCAATCCACAAGAAAGGAAATAAATCAGAAGTCAAGAATTATCGACCTGTTGCACTGCTCTCTGCTGTCAACAAGATTCTTGAAAAGATAATTGGTGAACGACTAACAGAGCATCTTAATAAGCATAACCTGATGTGTTCCCGACAGTTTGGATTCAAGAAAAAACACTCAGCTGCTGA
>NC_091572.1:6160893-6165893 GCF_042767895.1 Penaeus vannamei
TTTTCATCTTTTTAATAATTATTAAAGATCAGCGCAGCCAATCAACACGGGGTCTCGCCTCGATACACTCAGGTGACTTCAAAAGGTGTTGAGATAATGCCGTAGCTTGGGTGTTGTAAGCAAGGTGATGAGCTGTGACATCAAGCCCGTCGAGTTTTGGCAACCTTCCTGGGTGTTATTTTTGGCATCACCAATTTCGTCATCACTGCCATTAAATGTGTTAATCAACTGCATCATAATTATTCTATCATTGTCGTCGGTAATGTTGTCGTTAACATAATTATCGTTATTATAATTCTTTATCTATATAAGCAACGAAGAAATTATTATAATGATCATTAATTTTCAATATCATCGTCAATATTATGACTACCATGATGATTATCAATTTGAATTATAATTTTCCATTATATTTCTCATTATAATTACATAACCATTATCATCGGTCTCATCATTATCATGACTGCATCAACTTCATAATTTCCGCCATTTAATCATTATATTTCTCATCCCATCACATCTACTTTTATCATCATCGCTATATGACCATCATAGCCAATAACATTCCCACCAACAACACCAGTAATAATAACACCAATAATAAAAAAAATACAATAACAACACCACCAATAATAATAACAAATAAAAAAACAATAAAAAAATAAGACGAACAAAATCTCTGCTTCCTCACCCTCAGGCCCTGCATGTAGGCCTCGGAGCCGACCTCGACGTGGGAGATGAAGAACCCGGTGCCGTGCTCGCGGCCGCCCCGCAGGCTGAACCCGTAGGACTCGCCCGGCCTCCTGATGAGCCTCACGAACCTCACTCGGCCGCCGCCCATGGTGGAGGCGGCCGAGGAGATGGAGGGCGCGTGGGTGGCGAAGGCGTGGCCGCGGGACGCCTCCAGGGGCTCGCTGATGCCCATAAGTCCTCCGTCGCGCATGTCGACTGGCACTTGTTGCGCTCAGAGCATCTGCGGGGCGAGGGAGATGGCGTTCGTTAATATGGGCGTCTTACAAACATACACACACCCAAACATATGTACATACATGTGTGTGTGTGTGTGTGTGTGTGTGTGTGTGTGTGTGTGTGTGTGTGTGTGTGTGTGTGTGTGTGTGTGTGTGTGTGTGTGTGTGTGTGTGTGTGTGTGTGTCTATGCGTGTGTGTGTGTGTGGAAGATAAAATACGCTGGAAATGATCTTAAAATCAGAGACGAGCATAGCCGATCAATTAATAGCTATGGTCAGTAGATAGCAAAAAGAGATTAATGATAAAAGGAATACGCCAACCCAAAAATGCTCCTAAAACAACCGTGCCATGCCTCACAAGCAGCATAACAGCCGCAACCGCATTCTCCGCAAACGACAACCGCCGCCGGGCTGGCTATGCAGGCACGCTCCCGCCAAAACACGTCCCCGCCGAGCTATGTGAACGAGGAGCTGCTTCTTCGTACAGGAAAACATAAACACTCATATCTCCTATAACTAACTTACCAAAACAAAGACAAGACCTCGAAGAACAAATATTAATCGTACTTTTATCGAGAATAATGAAATGGAACAGAGGAAGCCGACCCAAGGAGAAAAAAAGACATCGGAACACAGGTATTGCACATCGCGTCTGGCAGGGAGCCAACCCGCCATACTCGTGCGTGTGTCCGGCGGCGAGCGCTGTGCGTCGGCGGTTTCCAAAGCGATGCGAATGGGAAATTATAAACGTTTCGGGGATGATAACCTCTGAAACGTCATGAAGAGTTATGGAAAAACTGGTTTAATGACAGTCGGAAAGGAACCCAGACATTTGAGACAGAAAAAAAGAAAGATACACGTAGATGGCGAGATGCGTTATCTCCGAGGCAGACGGACATGTAAACAAACTCCGGCGAAATGAAATATTTGTGCATTTAATTTAATGACTATGGCCATGGAATCTTCATTTAACTTACCATTGACATGCGAAATTAACCGCCATGCATAGACGTATGAGAGAAGCGAACAACGAAGTGAGGCTCAGGTATATATAAAAAAATCAAACCGACCAATCACAGCAGAGAACAAATAAAGAACGCGCCATTATATAAATAAAAGAAACTTGCAAAGACATGAAATGGGCGTTGAATAAGGCGGCGCCCATGGAAATATATATGGACATGGGCATGAAGGAGAGGCTGGACTTGATGCCCTTCCGTGCCCGAGAGATGAGGGGGTGAGGGAAGGGGTATGGAGTAGGGGGAGGGACAAAGGGCTGGGGGAAGGACAGGGGGTACGGAATATGGGATGGAACAAGGGCAGGGGGAAAGCAGGGGCAGGGGAGTGGGTATGCAGTAGGCGCATGGGCATGGGTAGGGGTAAAGACTAGTAACAGGGGCATGGGTAGAGGTAGGATGTAGGGGCAAGGACATGGGTAGATATAAGGAATTAGGGCAGAGGCATGGACGGAGGTAAGGAATAAGGACAAGGGCATGGGCAGAGGCAAGGAGTAGGGGAAGGGGCATGGGTAGGGGCAAGGAGAAGAGGGTAAAGAAGCCAAGGTCAGCAAGCACGTCTCACCTCGTTTTGCAATGGTTTTCGTCATGGCCGAGTCTTTGGCAGTCGCTCGTTCGGCTAAGAGGTTTCCGCGAAGGTTGCCGGGAGTCACTTTGCGAAAATTGTGAACTTTGAAGCGAGTGCTAGGTGTTCACGTTATATATATATATATATATATATATATATATATATATATATATATATATATATATATATATATATATATATATATATATATATATATATATATATATATATATATATATATATATATATATATATATATATATATATATATATATATATATATTACACCCTTTTTTATTGATGGTTCTAATGTCCTTTTTCTGTTTGTATCGTTATTTCTATTTCGTCTGAGAGTTTTATCATTTTTTTCATGTGGTTTCCTACTGTTTCTATTACTGTCATTTATTTCTCTATTCTTATTTTATCTTCATCACCCCTCTCTGTCTGTCCGTCTGTCTGTCTCTCTCTCTCGTTCTTTCCCTTCCCCTCTTTCTCTCCCTTTCCCCCTATTCTCTCGTTCAATCCATTTCCCTCTTTCTCCCATTCTCTCTATTTCCCCCTTTCTCCCATTCTCTCCCTTTCCCTCTTTCTCTCATCCATTCTCCCACTACTTCTTCCCACTCTCTCCCCTCCCCACCCCTCCGTCGCTTCTCTCCTCTTCCTCTCTCTCTCCATTCCCCACTCATTTCTTTTCTTCCTCTCTCCTGTCCTTCCCACGTCCACGCACCTGAGGACCCGCACTGCACGCATGGCTGCTCACGAGAAGCGCTGGCTGGCTGTTCCCCCGAGATGCCCCTCGCAACCCGCCCCCTTCATTCCATTCCACTTTGTTTATATTGCGAATTACCCTCCAAATGCCATATACATGCCTGGATGTATGTGTCGTATGGAGATTTGCACGGAGATTAGCATAAGTTTTTTTTTGTTTCGGTTAAGAGGAATATGTTACTGCTGTTTTTTTTTTCTCTTTTATTTTCTTTTTCTTTCTTTCTTCCGTTTCTGCTGTTTTGTTTTTGTTTTTTCTTTTTTTCTTTGTCTTTAAAGGGCAGCGCGGAATTCGTCCGCGGGACAGCATATCTCCGTATTTTCCGTTATTTTAGACAAACCGTAATCCATTCATCCCGACGCCGTCAGTAACTCACCCAACGCTCTCCAACACACGCAATAACTCCCCGAAGCACGCAATAACTCGCCGACGCACGCCATAATTCACACAGCACTCCCTGATGCACGCAAACCCGATTTTTTTTTTTTCTCTCTCTTTTTTTTTTTGGCGCGCCCTTTCGCTTGAGCCGAAGAGCGTCCGATTCCCTGATGCCTTTTAGTTCCGTTCTGATCCATCTTTGGGGAAGGGCGGGGTGATCTGAAGGATGAGGAGGGGAGGGGGAGGGGAGGGGGATTGGAAGATTAGGGGAAGAGGGGAGGGAGTCCTAGGGGGAGGAAGGAGGGAGTCCTAGGGGGAGAGGGAGGGAGTCCTAGGGGGAGGGGGAGGGAGTCCTAGGGGAAGGAGGGGAGGGGGAGTCTAAGTGGGGAGGGGGAGGGAGTCCTAAGGGGAGGAGGAGGAGGAGTCTAAGGGGAAGAGGGGAGGAGGAGTCTGATTGGTTAGGGGGAGGAGGGGAGGGGGAGTCTAAGTGGGAAGGGGGAGGGAGTCCTACGGAGAGGAGGAGTCTAAGGGGGGAGGGAGAGGGGGTTGAGAGGGGAGGTGAAGAGGGGTGGGGTGGGTGGGGGGATTTAAGAATGGAGGGGAGAAAAGAAAAAGGAATAAAGGAGAGGAAGGAAAGAGGAGTAGAGGGGAGGAAGGGAAGAAGGGAAGATTCGGGGTAGGGGTTAGGGGAGAAGAGAAGAGAAGAGAAGAGGGGATGACGGGATGAAACGGAGGGAAGATAAGGGAAGAGAACAGGAGAAAGGGCTCTGAGGAGAGGAAAATAGGAACGAAAGAGGGGAAGAGAGAGGGGGAAAAAAATTACAAGGGTTTAGGAGAAAGAAAAGCGTTTTAAGGAAATACAGAAGAGTCCGAGAATAAGGGAGCGTCGAAGGGAGGAAGGGAAGGAAGGAAAGGTAAGGGGAATAAGAGAATGGCGGTGGAGGAAGGAGTCGGAGGGAGGGGGTAGGGGGTATGCCGAGGGGAGGGGGGGAGGGGGAACGAGGATGGGGCTGAGTCAGCCTCGAGCGGGTTTGGCGAGTGAAGATTCCATAAAAAAGAAAAAGGAAAAAAAAAGAAGAACAAAAACGGAGAGAGCACTAATCGACTTGCATAAAAAAACTCAATAAAATCTTTAAAAAAAGCTCTCTTGCCTTTAGTAATTATCCTTTTCCAAATCAATCTCTTTTTAAAAAGAAAGAAAAAACACTAACAAACAACATGGTAGAAAAAAAACTCAGAAATCCAAAACCCAACACAAACTTAGACAAAAAAGAGACATGGAAGAAGAAGAAGAAAGAGATGAG
>NC_091572.1:6175893-6190893 GCF_042767895.1 Penaeus vannamei
CGAATATAACCAACCAACAATACCACCGACCACAGCCCCCAAAACCTAAAAAAAAAGAATCCATAAACCCAACAGGAAACGGAATATGTAAAATAAACCCCCACGTGAATCTCATCTCCCAAACACTCCTTCACCGCCCACGCCTCACTCGCTGGTCCAGGCTCTCTTAGGTCATGACATCCACCAGGCATTCCGGGCGGGCACTGAACCCCCTGACCTTATGCGTCCCTGCTGATGCACGACCTCCGATGACCTCCGCTGACCTATTGACTGACGGTAGGACACTCTATCGTAATAAACAATCAGCTGGCGAGGTACAGGGGCTCATTAAGAAGGAATGATTTGCAGCAATGACATTGTTAATTGCTCGCCTTGACTGCTGTGTTGTAAATTATTTATGTAGATGTGCGGTGGAAGGTCTTCTGTGCTGGCTGGGCTTCGTAATTCATGTGGCGTATCTGTATATGTATGCGTGTACTTATACATGCACATACACTTTATCTATATCTATATCTATATCTATATATATATACATATACAAATTTATACACACACAATTATACATATATATGTATGTTTGTATGTACATAAATATACAAAAATATATAAATATACATACACACACACAATATATATATATATATATATATATATATATATATATATATATATATATATAGAGAGAGAGAGAGAGAGAGAGAGAGAGAGAGAGAGAGAGAGAGAGAGAGAGAGAGAGAGAGAGAGAGAGAGAGAAATGAAAAACTAAAATCACATACTCACCCGTCAAATCACAAACACGATCTACTCCCACAACACTTTGTTATTTCTCTCTCTACACTAAACACTTTGCAACCCTTATCCTCCGAAGTCTTTCCGTTGCAAATCCTGCAATCACCATCTCTCTCCACTTTCCACCACACACCACAGCCGAAAGTAAAGTCCTGGGGGGTGGGGGGGAGGGGCACCACAGGACCCGACCGCCAGGACCTTCGCTGAGATAATCACACTTCACGCTTCTATTTTGGCGATCAAGTCGAGTCCGTGAGCTTGGCAAGACCGCCGCCCTTCCTTACACCTCAAATTCGGGAGAAAATTGCAGAGTTCTTTGAGTCCGATAAATTACGAAGCTGTTGAACAGAATTGGTATTATCATTACTTTTTTTTCTTCGTCAGTTATAACCGTGATAAAAATGTGTTTTCGATTTTGGGATCATTTGGGTGAGATAAGCATTTTTTTTGTCATTTTTCCCTTGAAGGTTTATCAATTACTTTCTCTTATTACTGCAATTTCAGCAAACTAAATGTTTCCATAATCTAAATCTAGGGAAAAACTGCTAAATAGCGCATACCAATATTTCGTCATTTAACTATGCATTAACAATAATTTAGACTTATTGGTTGTACATTATAAGAAATTCGTATAACATAAGGAAAATAACTGCATTTGCAAGTAAACGAAAAAAAAACGTGATTGCTCCAGTAAGGCAGTGAATCACAGCAATCACAGTCATAATCATAAATCATAGTATGTTATTTGTCAAAAAAAAAAAAAAAAAAAATCGACGCTTTTCTACAATAAAACAAATCTCGTTTCCAGAAAACAAAAATCCTTTATCGACCCACGCGCGCGCACTGTAAGCCCCGATCCTTTAAAAGCCACAAATCCATTCCACTGCACGAATCCACCACGTCAACCACCCGACTGACCGCTCTCCGTCTCCTCTCCCGCGAAACAGCTGCTCACACGCCCGCCAACCCGCCCTCTCTCCTTTCCTCTCGCGCGCTGACTGACCGCCGCCGACCCTCTGCGGTGGCGACAGCGGCGTGTACACCCATGTGCGCACGTGGAGGTGAGTGTATGTGTGTGTGACCTTCGCAGGGTGACACACGCCCTCTCGGTCCCGGCCTGATGCACTGCTCTCATGGCTCCCCACAGGCTGGCGAGGGAGCGTGCTTGCCCTTACGCAAAGCCCATTACGTGTACATAATGCACGCGCACATGTTCCCCATAGACCTTTTACACACACACACACACACACACACACACACACACACACACACACACACACACACACACACACACACACACACACACACACACACACACACACTACGCACTACACCCCCCCCCACACCCACACGCTACGTACTACACTCCCCCCTAACACACCCACACCCACACACGCACACACACAAACTACGCACTAACCCCCCCCCACACACACACACACATTTCATAAAAGGACAAACAGACCATACTCGTTTTTCTGACGTAGTATCATGCAATCAGACTTACACAACACCGAAAGAGAGAGCGAAAAAAACGGACCTATGGAAATCACTTAACAACAATCCCACTTGCGATTCGACATAATCAAAATATGTGATGGAACTGATTAAATGCAAATTACCATAACAATCCCTTCGCGAAAGAAAGCCTAAGGTCAAAGCGGACAAAAGCCGACCTTTTAGTCCGCGACACACGCGCCCTCATTCGACCTCGATTACCTACGTCGGTTCATAAAAGATTACCCTCGCCAGGTGGGTCTGCTCTCCCTTCGCCTTTGTCAGGACGAAGGGTGAAGGTTGGGGCTCACCTGGCTCACCTGTGCCGTAGGTGGCATCCGGGAGGGGCAGGTGCCAGGAGAGGGCCGGATAAATGGACCTCCGCGAGTGGGGAATATGGGAGAGGATTTGTCAAAGAAAATAATGAAAATAGTAAGAATGATAGATACATGGTTAAGAAAGAGAGAGAGAGAGAGAAGCTGAAACAGACGGATAGACATCAAGACCAATCAATCTATCAGCTGCTGTACCATCATCAAAGTAGCTACAGATTTGATTATTATAGTTTTGTAAGAAATTGAAATATGGACGTTAGGAAAGCCCAACGTCAAACATCTCAATAAAACATATGGTGACTACGAACATTCTCATCAATATTACACCATCTTTTCCTTTCGAGGTGGAAACCAACGACAAATCAAACACCAAAAACATCACACATAAAAGAAGAAACAAACCGCAATTGAATAATAACGTCATTCGGTTGTTATCGCAGATTCAACGGCGCCATTCGCTCGTTCTCGCAGACTCCAGGTGTTTGACAAACGACGCAACCAAACCGCGCCGCCCTTTCGCTCCTGTCATTAAGAGCTGGCAGCGTTAAGTCGGTCTTCACATCCGACACGAGAGGCAGCCGACCACACGCCAATCCCGACGCCGACCGACCTTGTGGGAGACGAGGCGGTCGGATGCAGCAGTGCCTCTTGCCACGCGCCGCTTCTGCCGTTTCGGATGTTTTTCTTTTTCTTTTCATTTCTATATTTCTTGCTTTCCTTCTCTTTTTCTTTTCTATATTTTCCTTCCCCCCCCTTTTTTTTTAGCTTTCCTTCCTTCCTTTTTTCCATCTTCCTTTATTTTTTATTTTTTCCTTCACTTTCTTCCCTGTATGATCGCCGATGCTCGTTTTGCAGCTTGTTAAGATCTGTTCCCGGTCACGTGTTCCTTGTCACAGACTCGGATTTAATTTCTTGGTGACTGAATTATTGTTTGTGGTGAGAGTTGGTGGCTGAAATGTTGTTTATTGCGGCTGAAACGCTGCTTGCCTTGTTTGCTTCTGGCTTTATTGCTTATTTTTTTGGCTAGTTTCTGACGTTTTTTCCCACGTACTTTAGTTTTCATATTTTTCCCAATATTCTCCCTTCATTCCTACTATTATTTACCTGTCATAGTGACTCTCTTGCTATCTATTTGTCCATCTCATATTCTTTCTTCTTCACAACAATCATCATCATCTGTGTCCTTCAACTTCAAAACACTCGCACATCTCTTTTTTTTTCTTTCTTTTTTTTTTAATCTCCCTGGCGATCATCCAGACTTCAAATCCATAGACGTTATGAGTCAGAAACCCGTCTAACTTGCTCCTTATCGCCGCCTGTGCTTGAGAGAGAGAGAGATGAGACGCGAGATACGAAACTCGTCCCTATGACGTCTGGCAGGTAAAGCTCACCTGTCCCCACTGATGGTCGTCTTCTATTACTTCGTTCTTATAGGTTTATAGTTTTTTTTATTTATTTTTTTCATTCTTTTTTATCTATTTATTATCATTTTCTTTTTGTCAAAGGTTTCGAAAGAGTTTGATATCATTTGTATTTCTTAAAAGGTCGGGGTGAACCTGCTTTACCCACGGTCAGCACTGGTTTTCAGAAGTCGTTGGCTGTTTTGGGTAATAATATCATAACAAATCGAGCTGTTGCTGATTCCTACTGCCTCGCGTGTTATGATTGCTCCTGGTATTAGATTTTACGTGATGCAATGGCGCGTTCGGCCAAGGTTTAAATGTCAAATGTCGGACTGCCAAATCAATCCGTGTTTTTGAGTCGGTGGATTTTTACGTATCGTTTGATGGCAGTTTTATGAAGCTCGTTTTTGTGAACTTCTACTTGCCTAACACAACGAACTGTTCGGCCCATTACGTAACTTCCCTTAGTCCAAATCCCTTTTAATAGTGATGCAATCGTACCTTTCTTTTCCTAGTATATCTCCCCCCTTTCCCTTATCCACTTTTCATATCTCGTTCTATTTCTACTAACCCTCATCTTCAACCCTCTGTTCTTTACTTCTTTCGTTCTCCCTTTTTTTCCTTTATTCCTTCTATACCCTCTTTCCATTAGCCCTCCCCACTCCCCCCCTTCTCCCCTTCCCTCACCTGACATCCCACCTCCTCTCTCTTCTTCTTCCTCTTCCTCCTCCCTCTTCTTCTTCCTCTTCCTCCTCCTACCTCCTTCCCCTTCTTTTCCCCTTCCACCTCTATCACACTTAATGGACTTGCGATACTAACACCTATTGCCCAATTTTTTTCCCACGCTATGGCCATAGATCGCAGAAATAGGGGAGGTAGGGATGTTGGAAGAGGAAGAGGGAGGAGTAGGAGGAGGAGAAGGAGGGGGAGGAATAGGAGGCAGAGGATGATAATAATGAGGATGAGGAAGAAGAGGAAGCGAAAGAGGAAGGGGGAAGGTAGAGCAGAAGGAGGAGAAGTAGAAGGAAGAGTAGGAGACCAGAAGAAGAAAGAGGAAGAGAATAACAATGATAATAACATGCTGATAATGGGCCGAAAAGAGGGGGGAGGGGGAAGGGAGGAGAGAGGAATATCACATTGAATCATAATGGAGGTTATTACGCAAAGATGGTGTGTCGGACGCTTGCCATAATGACCGCCAGCCACGCGAACAGGTAAGTACGCTGGACCGTGGGAATCCAGGGTGACGTAGGAGGACGGGTGCAATACAATAACAAGAATAGTGTCAATAATGATGATAATGGCTATGGTGAAAAATGACGAGAATGATAAGGAAGTGGTGGTGGTGGTGGTAATAGTGATGATAGTGGTGATGAATGATAACAGTTATGATGACGATATGATGACAACAAAACACTATTTAAAAAGACGATATTAAAATCAAAAAATAAAAATCACGATGACAAGTGACAATCTTGAGATGTTTGAAAACAGAATCTCATTATGTATATGTGCTCGTTGCCCTCTCGCGCCAAATTATAAAATAAAAATGAAAAAAAAAAATAAAAAGAATAATTAAACCAAAAAGTAAAAATAAAAATAAAGATATAAATAAAAAAATTATTTTAAAAATAGAATAAAACCAAAAAGAAACAAAAAATAAAGATATAAATAAAAATACAAACAAGAAAACACCAAACATGGAAAAGGAGGGAAACAACGAACAGCTGATGCGCTAAAAAATGTCTGCGGTGTAGCAGAATAAACCAGAGAATTTGTACCGAGTTTAAATAGGAGTCCATTACAGGCTTAACGATCACATCAGTGGGCCTTAACGATCGCCGGAGACCTAGTTTGCAATTGGACCTTAACGACCGTAACGTGTCAGAGGAAACTGCTTTTTGGCGCCAAAGTGTGAATGAACGAGGGGCTGGAGGGAGGGAGGGAGGGAGGGTGGATGGGTGTGTGTGTGTGTGTGTGTGTGTGTGTGTGTGTGTGTGTGTGTGTGTGTGTGTGTGTGTGTGTGTGTGTGTGTGTGTGTGTGAGCAGAGAGAGAGAAAGAGAGAGAGAGAGAGAGAGAGAGAGAGAGAGAGGAGAGGAGAGGAGAGAGAGAGAGAGAGAGAGAGAGAGAGAGAGAGAGAGAGAGAGAGAGAGAGAGAGAGAGAGAATATCAAATAAACCGGAACAGCATTACTCTCATATGTCCTTCCCCTTTGCAAATGTCATCAACTACTTTTTCATTCATTCATCGCCAATGCCACCTTATCATTGCTATCATTATGTTCATTATATATTCATTACTACTATTGTTATTCACTATACCTCCGTATCATGTCACACAATACTCACACATACATTTCTTGGAATAAAACAAACTCCTTATAACTTGTAAATAAATAAATGAAAACGAATGACTAAAAAATAAAACAAATATATAAACAAAAACGAATAAAAATAAAATAAATAAAAAATAAACATAAATCTAATGAAGGTAATGCAAATTTAAACAATGGATTAACCTTAATCATAAACTATGCTTCCGTTTCCTGATGCCCATAAAAATTAGTACAAAAATAGTGGAAATGTCCTTTGTACCTATCTATTTACATCCGTACAACAATTTTATACATACGACCCTCTATTTCTTTATCTATCTACCAATTTGATCGTCATTTTACCTGTTCCCATCTATTTACTTCTCTCTATTTATCTATATTTACTTCTCTCTATCTATCTATATCTATTTACTTCTCTCTATTTTCTGTATCTGTTTGTCTATATCGATTTCTGTATTCACCCATCTCTATCTATCAATTTACTCATTTCTATCCATCTGTCTATCTACTCACCCATCGCTCTATCTCTCTCCATCTCGACCTCTCAACCTACATACAAATCACTTTACCCGAAGAATGACGACACCCGTGGAGTCAGCGCCATCTAGAAAACGTGCGCACAACTAGCTCCCTTGCACAAACCTGTCCATCTCAACGCCATCTAGTAAACGTGCGCACAACTAGCCCACTTACGCAAACCTGTCCACCTCAGCGCCATCTAGTAAACGTGCGCAAACCTGTCCATCTCAGCGCCATCTAGTAAACGTGCGCAAACCTGTCCATCTCAGCGCCATCTAGTAAATGTGCGCACAACTAGCCCCCTTGCGCAAACCTGTCCATCTCAGCGCCATCTAGTAAACGTACGCAAACTTGTCCATCTCAGCGCCATCTAGTAAACGTGCGCACAACTAGGCACCTTGCGCAAACCCGTCCATCTCACGCTAGGCATTGCGCAGGGTTCTCATGGACGGCGTGTGTGTGTAAGGAAGAAGGACCTTTCGTCAAAGAACTTCCCACGGGTTCTGGAGGTCACGGTTCCAAGAGATTCTGAGGACGTGGTTAAGACAAGGCGTATGTTTATCCCCCGGGATTGGAACTTTATGGGTTCTGACTGCGACGAAGTTCAGATGATGAAAAAAATCATATATATATATATATATATATATATATATATATATATATATATTCGGCATTTGGGGTAATTATTTAATTAGTAATTTTGGAGTTTATACTGTATTATTACTACTATTATCACTATTATCATCATTATTATAATAATTATTATTATCATTTCCATTGGGGGATTAATATTTCCGGGTCAGGAACTCAAGGACTACTTTCGTACCCATGTCCTGGAAGATGGAAAAATCCTCTACTTACATAACAGGAAAAGCAATATTTCATTTAAAGACGGGTGGGAGGTTACTCTTCACCACACTGCTGTAGCATGTGGTTGGGGCAAGTGACACTTGTCTGCTACATATATTCATTTTGTAATTACTAAAAAATAATAATAAATAAATAAAAAAAGAAAAATCTTAAAAGTTTGACGCACTATATCGTCATTTCATTATCTTTCTTTTCCTCGGAAGATTTTACCAAGGGAACCTATTTTTGTTTCTATGACGACCATCCCAATCCGACTGGATTTCCTCCATTCAATACGACGTCATCCATTCAACGCAAGAGAAACCCCGATTACTAGACACTTCCTTCGGTCGCCACTTCCCTCGATCATCACCTGCCTCGGCCGTCTCTTCCTTCGATCGCCACTTCCCTCGATCATCACCTGCCTCGTCCGCCACTTCCCGCGGACGAGACTTCACACCGAAGCACCGAGGGCGGCGGCGCGACAGCCGGACGGACACACGGGCGGTTCCAAATCGGTTAAAAATTAATCGTTTGATGAAGACACAATCGGCTCCGTGAAGGGTGGCTGGTTCCCCGTCACCGAAACGCAAGGTCAGTCCAATTTTTTTCCCCTCAGCGCCTCACGGAACGTCAAGTCTGCTGGAAAAGTCCGTTGCATTCCAGCGGCGCGAGAACCGACTCTGCACGGCGAAGGCGAATCGCGCGGGTGTCGACACGGTGAGGCAAAATGTGAAGCAACGTATCTGTTCTTTTTTTTATTATTATATTAGTGTGAATTCGGCAAAGCTTGTGACATCGCGTGGAAGATGTCTTTTGGGCAATCTAGATACCAGATGGGGGTTGTGTGTGTATTTCTTTCGGTATTGTTCAATTCGAGAAAGAAAGTCAAATGTGGTCTGGTTTTTTGTAGTCATAAAATGTTTAAGTACCGTTAAACATAGGATTCAACGCGGCTTTTTAACAAGACGCTACCGCCCTCTCAAAACAAGCTAAGAAAATATATAAAAATAAATAATAAAAAAATATCTAACGGCACATAAAAAATATACGAACACCACCATCCTCCTCATATTCCTCAAAAAGACATAATCAAAGGATAATAAGAATGAAAAAAGAGAAAGCTCGCCCAACCCCACAGTTTCCGTCAGACCTTCGAACAAATGCATGTAAACACCAGAGCGCTCGAACTCGCGCTCGTGCCCCGGGGAAATGGTTATTGCGGTTCTGTGCTTCACCTTTGCCTGGAGGAGGGGGAGGGGGCAAGGTCGCAGGAATGGCGGAGGGAAGGGGGAGGGTTGGAGATAGATAGACAGGCAGACATATATAAATAAATAAATATATATATATATATATATAGAGAGAGAGAGAGAGAGAGAGAGAGAGAGAGAGAGAGAGAGAGAGAGAGAGAGAGAGAGAGAGAGGGAGAGAGAAGAGAAAGAGAGACACAGAGAGAGAGGGGGGGTAGTTAGATGGAGAGGGAAAGAGATAGTAGATAGAGAGGAAGGGAGGAAGAGAAAAGAAAAAGAGAGATGGGTAAATATAGATGATAGATACAGAGAGAGAGAGAGAGAGAGAGAGAGAGAGAGAGAGAGAGAGAGAGAGAGAGAGAGAGAGAGAGAGAGAGAGAGAGAGAGAGAGAGAGAGAGAGAGAAGAGGGGGAGCAGTTAGATAGAAAGAGAAAGACACAACACAATATATGAACAGGTGAAAGTGATGAAATAAAATCATCAGAAGGTAAACACTGAAATATGAAGATGAATATGGCAAGCTACTGATGACTCATTCAATTGACAGACTGGTGAAAATAATTATTTGATGACTGATCTTGTTCATCCATTGTTACCTGACAGACTCCAGTATTAATAATTCTTTGAAATACATTTTTTTTCGTATAGGTGACATTCAGTTCATTATCGTCAAAGGTACAACCTCACCTGAATAAACAAATAAAGAAAAAAAATCCACAAAAACACGACATTATGACTAAAGATACAAGAAAATATAAAATAAATAGGTGACAAAATATTAAATCACAGCGCGATAATGGCAGTTTCAAATTAAGATATTGCGCAAGTGTGTGGTTCAGGAATAGCATTATCTCGGCCCATGACCTGCCAGCTGGAGGATAATTTTCTAAAAGAAAAAAAAGAGAAACATTTCTAAAACTTTTTTTCTCTTGTGGGTAGAAGTTTCATTTCTCTCTCTCTCTTATTATTCTAAAAATAGGAAAATGAGCTTATGATATTTAATGAATGAACAAAAAATAATGGCGATGCGATATGGCGATGGTAATACGAGTAATAACGATAATGTCAATAATAATGATAGTGCGAATGCTAACGACAATAACAATTATAATGAGAAAAATAAGAGAATAATAACATCAACACGAAATTTATAAATCCATCACGAAATATAAGCAAAAGAAACAAACACGAGAGCACGATAAAAAAAATCTCGATAAAAAAAAACCAACGACGAGGAAGAGTCCGCGCTAAAAAAACAAAAACAAAAAAAATAAAAGAAAATAACCAAGCGCACAAAAATGCAAGGTGCAGGAAACTTCTACATAATTGCAACACGAACCGACGTAATGTCTTCGCGAAGGACAAGTTCCCTCCCCCGTTGCAACATCTGCAATTGCGGCTCCTGGGTTGTGATAGCAGTTTTACAAAAGGAGGGAGAGAAAAGCTAACGGGGAAGGCTAGATCAGTAGTAACTCGAGGAGGTGTCATGGCGTCCCACAGGGCTATTTTGAAGCTTCTTCAATGAAGATATAACCATTAAAATCATTATTTTCCATCCTTTCTGAATATTAAAAAGACCAAACTGATCGACCATATTCACAAAACCGTAACATTTGTAACGTCATCAAAATCAACCCCACGTGCTTTTTTTTCCCAAAAATAGAATCAGACGCCATAACATCTCCTCGAGTTGCTACTGATCTAGCCTTCCCCAACAGCTAACGGTGTTCCGGGGAAGGGAATCGTCGGGAGAATTCTGTGGCCGGAGTCATAAGGGCGGTTTTTATACCTGGACACTTTGGTACAGATAGATAGATACAATGATAGATGGAGAGATACGGACAGGCTAACATACAACACGCACACAAATATGTGTTAATATACATATACATATCTATATCTATATCTATATCTATATCTATCTATCTATCTATATATATATATATGTATGTATATGTATGCATGTATGTATTTGTTTGTGTCCATGTGCGTTGGTTGTTTTGTTGTATGTGCACAAATATACGATTATTTTTGAATCCGCGATGAATAGCACTTACACCAGAAACTCAAGGGCGTTAAAAAACACACACCGTATAAGAAAACTGCCGGAATATTTCCCCCGTACCGTAGTTTACCGTTATGTCTGGAGGGCAGAATGTCCAGTTGAAGGTGCCATTGGAGTGCCAGTCCGAAGAAAAAGAAGAAGAAGAAGAAGAAGAAGAAGAAGAAGAAGAAGAAGAAGAAGAAGAAGAAAAAGAAAAAGAAAAAGAAAAAGAAAAAGAAAAAGAAAAAGAAAAATAAAAAGAAAAAAAGAAAAAGAAAAAGAAAAAGAAAAAGAAAAAGAAAAGAAAAAGAAAATGAAAAAGAAAAAAAAGAAAAAGAAAAACAAAAAAAAGAAAAAGGAAGATAGAGAGAGAGATAGAGAGAGAGAGAGAGAGAGAGAGAGAGAGAGAGAGAGAGAGAGAGAGAGAGAGAGAGAGAGAGAGAGAGAGCACCTAATAAAGTCATTCATCATTGCGTATTGCAGATTCTTGCTAAAAAAAATCGATTTTAGAGTCACCGCGATTCCTTCTTCTTCTTCTTCTTCTTCTTCTTCTTCTCCTCCTCCTCCTCCTCCTCTTCGCCCCCCCCCCACCTCCCAGCGCCTTAGCCTTCAAACCTGCCTTCTGCCTTTCCACATCCCAGTGGCGAAACTCCGGCAGGTGACCCACGCTGACCGGCGAGGCGAGAGAGAAACGTGGGAATTTGCACCTAAGGCAACACCTCCTGCAAAAGTCTATGTACACAATTAGGTCAGGGGAAAATATTTGTATATCGCAATCCAGTCCAATTTTTTTTTTTTCTTGGCAGAGGTGCGCATTTACGTTCCCTGTTTCTGTTACGTCTGTACGAGCCTAAAGGGATTTCTATTTTCGTCCATACGTGTCTAAAGGAATTCTTATTTTCGTCTATACGAGCCTCAACGAATTTACATTTTCATCCATATGACCCTAAAAGAATTTATATTTTCGTTCATACGAGCCTAAAGGAAAATACATTTTCGTCCATACGTGCCCAAACGAATTTATATTTTCGTCTAAATGAGCCTTAAGGAAATTACATTTTCGTCCAAACGAGCCTAAAGGAATTTACATTTTCGTCCACACGAGCCTAAACGAATTTACATTTCCGTCCATATGAGCCTAAAGGAATTTACATTTCCGTCCATATGAAACTAAACGAATTTACATTTTCGTCCACACGAGCCTAAACGAATTTACATTTTCGTCCACACGAGCCTAAACGAATTTACATTTTCGTCCATACGAGCCTAAACGAATTTACTTTTTCGTCCATACGTGCCCAAAGAAATTTAAATTTTCGTCCACACGAGCCTAAACGAATTTACATTTCCGTCCATACGAGCCTAAACGAATTTACTTTTTCGTCCATACGTGCCCAAAGAAATTTAAATTTTCGTCCACACGAGCCTAAACGAATTTACATTTTCGTCCACACGAGCCTAAACGAATTTACATTTTCGTCCATACGTGCCCAAAGAAATTTAAATTTTCGTCCACACGAGCCTAAACGAATTTACATTTTCGTCCACACGAGCCTAAACGAATTTACATTTTCGCCCAAACGAGCCTAAAGGAATTTACATTTTCGTCCACACGAGCCTAAACAAATGTACATTTTCCCACTTTGTTTCCCGACCAACGCGAAGGTCGAACGCTAGCATCCTTGCTTTTTTATATATTCATCTTCTTACATCGGCATTTCCCTCTAACCGCTAAGGTCATGCCGGTGACTACACAGGAGTTCCCTCATACCTCCTGCAAGACGGTTCTCAGGCTCGGGTGTCTCAACTCGACGTGTGGGAGACGAGTGTGCCGCTGAAGAATGCATTCGACTTCCCACGAGGAACACGCGGCATCGCAGTACGTCTGTCGGTAGCGTTTTACCTAACCTTACCTTACCTAACTTAAAATTAAACTTACCTTAGCTAAGCTAAACTAAGCTAACCTAACCAACCTTAGCTAAGCTAACCTAAGCTAACCTAACCTTCCACAGATATTTCCCGGTTCCCACGTATCAATCCTTCCTGGATATGACAAGAGAATCTAGCATAGGCATATAGAAAAAATCTTTGCGAATGGGAAAGGCTAGATTAGTAGCAACTCGAGGAGGTGTCATGGCGTCTAATTCTATTTTTGGAAAAGAGCACGTGGGGTTTATTTTGATGACGTCACAAAAGTTACGGATGCTTTGTGAATACGATCATTTTGATCTTTTCAATTTTCAAAAAGGATGGAAAAATAATGATTTTAATGGTTATATTTCCACTGAACACTCATCAAAACAGACGCCATGACACCACCTCGAGTTGCTACTGATCTAGCCTTTTCCCTTCGCGAATCCGGCGGCCGGTTTTTCAAGATGTCCAGGCCGCCCCGCAAGGCACCGGCGACAAGCAACCTTTCAAGATGAAACAATAGATGGCGTTGCGTGCCTGTTTCTGTGGGAAAGACGACCTGTTGCCGAGGATTGTTTACCGCCGGAAGAGCGCCGTAAGAGTGGCGTGTCAGCGATAAGTACCTGACATCACTCAGCCTGTCGCGTCGAAACTGGCGAATTACCTTGGAAGGGAAATTTTGCGTCATCGGTAGCCATTGCGGGATCGGATGAAACTCGTATTCTTTTTTTTTTTTTTTTTTTTTTTAGAATTCGGGTGTATTTTTTTTTCTTTTTTTAGAATTCGGTAGATCATACTATCGGGTGTCTTTTTTTTTTTTTTTTTTTTTTTAAGAATTCGGTAAATCATTGATTCGGATGTCCAAAATCTCTCTCCCGGGTTCTACATATCCACATTTATTTTTTGAGCCTCCGAGATCGATCAAAAGAGCACAGCAAAAAAAAGAGTGAAAGCTTCACCGTTCCCGCCACGGTTCTGAGAAAGAAAATCGCATCACTCCACGAACGCCAAAACTCCGGATAAATGCACATCTCTGAGGTTGAGTCTCGACGCTTGAGATTTATATGAGAGCCCGAGATCGCCGCATCAGAGCTGTGATTAAAATAAATATGGGTGTGTTTGTGCGAGCGACAATTTCTAATTTCAAGCTCCGGTGGGGATATTCCGTGTTGTTTATCTCTGTCTCTCTCTCCCTTCTTCCATCTCTCTTTCTCTGTCTCCTCCCACCCTTCCTCTTCTCTCTTTCCTACCATCCCTCTAGCCCGCTTCTTCTCTCCATCCCTCCCTCCCTCCCTTTCTCTCTCTCTCTCCCTCCATCCGCCCCCCCTCTCTTTCCATCTCTCCCTCTCTCTCTCCTTCCTACTCTCCCTCCCTCTCTCTGTCCAACTCTCCCTCCCTCCCCCCTTCTCCTCTCCCTCTCCCTCTTTTTTATTCCGAGAACCGAGTAAGCGCGCAGAAGCAGAACCCTCAGCAAAGGAGTCATGTCACACTGTGGCTTCGCACTAAAGTTTCCCGAGGTAATGTCCCCGAGGGCTCGTCACATACCAGGAAGGCGCCCGACCAGCGTGACGACGTGACGAGGGCAAAGGGGAGCGCCTGGTGACACCCTAGGAAGCGTCACGGAGGGTTCAGTGTGTTACGGTGACGGCGGAGGACGGTGGGAGGGAGAGAGAGAGTTCGCAGTCAGAGCCGCAGTTGGAAATTCAATATGGCGTCGGGATTCGTCTCTGTTATGATTGGTCTTTTTTACTGACAATTTTTTTTTCTATTTTTAAGATGAAGACATTACAAAGTCCTACAAGTTAAAACAAAGTTAAAGTCCTGTGGGTGATACGACAGGAATTTTGCGGCGGATGCATAAGATTATTTCCTTTCTGTTTATAGATATTGGAATGAGACTATTAAGCAATCATAAATCTTGAAATATCTCCCCCCCCCGCCGATATAATGAGTATATTCAGGCGGATCCAGCGGATTTTTGAGGATATCCGGAAGGGAATGAAAACACTCACACCTCAGCGAAGGGAACAAGGTCACGTGACCACAGGGAGGGCGTTAAATTCA
>NC_091572.1:6198393-6208393 GCF_042767895.1 Penaeus vannamei
CCCCTCCCTCTCCCCCTTCCCCCCTCTTCGTCTACGTCACTTCCGCCACTGGGTGTTCGACCGTCGGTTCAGCGTCAACCTTGATTCGATCCGAACGAAAGTGATTCGTTTTAAGCTTCATTCTCTTGCAACTTCACTTTCTTGCAACAAAATCGGGAGTCGATATTGCTGACTGTATATCTTTCATGGCAGTCTGTGATCAGTTATTGTCAGAAAATACAACAAAAACAAATCCTTATATTTTGTTCGTATGACAGGAATAACTTTGATTAATTCATGCATTATAACATTTTGTCTAAAGAGAGGAGAGGGAGGGAGGGAGAGAGAAAGGGAGGGGAAGAGAGAGGGAGGGGGAGAAAGAGAGAGGGAGGGGGAGAAAGAGAGAGGGAGGGGGAGAAAGAGAGAGGGAGGGGGAAAGAGAGAGGGAGAGGGAAAGAGAGATGGAGGGAGGGAAAGAGAGGGAGAGAGAGGGAGAGAGAGAGAGAGAGAGAGAGAGAGAGAGAGAGAGAGAGAGAGAGAGAGAGAGAGAGAGAGAGAGAGAGAGAGAGACCAAAACCCGAAACGGTGAAAAAGAAAAAGAAAAAGAAAAGAAAAAAAAACTAAACAAACTAATAAAAGACGAAAGACTGGAATAGAAAGAAGAAAAAAAAATCACCACAACCACTTCAAACCACCGAATTTTCCATATTTTTTCCCTCCACCCACGCATGACATAAACAAATCGACGTCCATCACGTGAATTATTCCACCCACGAAATGAGGGCCGAGTGATGTTTTCCCACGAGTGCCACGGACCAGTGCCAACCCAATCAAAGTCAAAATCAAATAAGTAAGATATCACGCTCTTGCAAAAAAAAAATAATAATAATAAAAAAATAAAAAATAAATAAATAAATAAATAAAGTAAGTAAGTAAGATATTAATAGATGTAAGATGGGCAGATTGAGTGATGTTTTCCTTTGAGTGCCGCGGACTAGTGCCAAGCCAATCAAAGTTAAAATCAAATCAGTAGATATCAGGCACTTGTAAAAATTACTGTAAGATATTAAACAACAGGTGTAAGGTGGATAGATTGAGAGAGAAAATAAAGATGTCAGTATGAGATATCTGAATAAATATAATAGATTAAGCAGATAGATGCAGGACACGTCAATAGACAAAGATTAAATGAAATAACGCAGGATAAACAAATAACCGAGAAAAAGAAGCAAATCAATATAAGACACTTAAATACATATGGAAGAATGGAAATACTTATCTTTCCCACTCATCCATTCACTAATCTTTTTAACGATAAATTTTGAAAAAAATATCCCAGCTGTATGAGCCCGGAAACCACGATGATATGTAGATGTATTTGTTTGTTTGTTTATCGCAACATAGTGCCTTTGTTCTAATTCACATAAACATTATTCGTCAGTAGAGAACAATACTATGTTTTTTTTCAAATAATAAACATCACTAAAAGAAAATGTCTAACTCATTTCGCATTACTCGAGGATACTAAACTCTGGGGAAATTTCACTTCACAAAATATGACAAGATAATTATGACATCCACTCCTGGCAACGAGGAATCAGTGACACTCGCTATCCACCCTAACCTTCCGTTCATCACTCTTAAAGACATTTTCTTTATAAAAATCCGAAATTGTCTCCTATTTCTCTCTCTTCCTTCATCTATCGTAAAATCCCAATTCTCTCTGTCTCTCTCTCCCTCCCTTCACCTCTCGCAAACTCCCAGTTCTCTCTGTCTCTCTCTCCCTCCCTTCACCTCTCGCAAACTCCCACTTCTCTCTGTCTCTCTCTCCCTTCTTCTCTCGCAATCTCCCAATTCTCTCTGTCTCTCTCTCTCTCTCTTTCCCTTCTTCTCTCGCAAACTCCCAGTTCTCTCTGCTTCTCTCTCTCTCTCCCTTCACCTCTCGCAAACTCAATTCTCTCTGTCTCTCCCTCCCTTCACCTCTCGCAAACTCCCAATTCTCTCTGTCTCTCTCTCTCCCTTCTTCTCTCGCAATCTCCCAATTCTCTCTGTCTCTCTCTCCCTCCCTTCATCTCTCGCAGACTCCCAATTCTCTCTGTCTCTCTCTCTCTCTCTTTCCCTTCTTCTCTCGCAAACTCCCAGTTCTCTCTGCTTCTCTCTCTCTCTCCCTTCACCTCTCGCAAACTCCCAATTCTCTCTGTCTCTCTCTCCCTCCCTTCACCTCTCGCAAACTCCCAGTTCTCTCTGTCTCTCTCTCTCCCTTCACCACACGCAAACTCCCAATTCTCTCTGTCTCTCTCTCTCTCTCTCCCTTCACCTCTCGCAAACTCCCAGCTCTCTCTGTCTCTCTCTCTCTCTCCCTTCATCTCTCGCAACTCCCAATTCTCTCTGTCTCTCTCTCTCTCTCCCTTCATCTCTCGCAAACTCCCAGTTCTTCTGCTTCTCTCTCTCTCTCCCTTCACCTCTCGCAAACTCCCAGTTCTCTCTGTCTCTCTCTCCCTCCCTTCATCTCTCGCAAACTCCCACTTCTCTCTGTCTCTCTCTCTCCCTTCTTCTCTCGCAATCTCCCAATTCTCTCTGTCTCTCTCTCTCTCTCTTTCCCTTCTTCTCTCGCAAACTCCCAGTTCTCTCTGCTTCTCTCTCTCTCTCCCTTCACCTCTCGCAAACTCCCAGTTCTCTCTGTCTCTCTCTCTCTCCCTTCACCTCTCGCAAACTCCCAATTCTCTCTGTCTCTCTCTCTCCCTTCACCTCTCGCAAACTCCCAATTCTCTCTGTCTCTCTCTCTCCCTTCATCTCTCGCAAACTCCCAATTCTCTCTGTCTCTCTCTCTCTCTCTCCCTTCACCTCTCGCAACTCCCAATTCTCTCTGTCTCTCTCTCTCTCCCTTCATCTCTCGCAACTCCCAATTCTCTCTGTCTCTCTCTATTTCCCTTCATCTCTCGCAAACTCCCAATTCTCTCTGTCTCTGTCTCTCTCTCCCTTCATCTCTCGCAGACTCCCAATTCTCTCTCTCTCCCTTCACCTCTCGCAAACTCCCAATTCTCTCTGTCTCTTTCTCTCTCCTTTCATCTCTCGCAAACTTTCAATTCTCTCTGCCTCTCTCTCTCTCCCTTCATCTCACGCAAGCTCCCAATTCTCTCTGTCTCTGTCTCTCCCTCCCTTCATCTCTCGCAGACTCCCAATTCTCTCTGTCTCTCTCTCTCTCCCTTCATCTCTCGCAAACTCGCAATTCTCTCTGTCTCTCTCCCTTCATCTCTCGCTAACTCCCAATTTTCTGTCTCATTCCCTTCATCTCTCGCAAACTCCCAATTCTCTCTGTCTCTTCTCCTTCATTCTCTGCAACTCCAGTTCTCTGTCTCTCTCTCCCTCCCTTCATCTCTCGCAACTCCCAGTTCTCTCTGTCTCTCTCTCTCTCCCTTCATCTCTCGCAAACTCCCAGTTCTCTCTGTCTCTCTCTCTCTCCCTTCATCTCTCGCAAACTCCCAGTTCTCTCTGTCTCTGTCTCTCCCTCCCTTCACCTCTCGCAAACTCCCAGTTCTCTCTGTCTCTCTCTCTCTCCCTTCATCTCTCGCAAACTCCCAGTTCTCTCTGTCTCTCTCTCTCTCCCTTCACCTCTCGCAAACTCCCAATTCTCTCTCTCTCTCTCTCTCTCTCGCAAACTCCCAATTCTCTCTGTCTCTCTCTCTCTCTCCCTTCACCTCTCGCAAACTTCCAATTCTCTCTCTCTCTCCCTTCACCTCTCGCAAACTCCCAATTCTCTCTGTCTCTGTCTCTTCCTCCCTTCACCTCTCGCAAACTCCCAGTTCTCTCTGTCTCTCTCTCTCTCTCTCTCCCTTCACCTCTCGCAACTCCCAATTCTCTCTGTCTCTCTCTCTCTCTCTCCCTTCATCTTTCGCAAACTCCCAATTCTCTCCTCCCTCTTGTCTTTATTCCCCTCATCTCTTTATGTCTTATCTGATTAATTCCTCTATATTTTATATTCATTAGAACTCGCCGCGGCCGCCGTGTGACAGGCGAGCGGCTCCGGCCAGTGAAATATAAACACCGAGATTAAGTGAAACGCTCGACGTTATTGGAACATAAATTTGGGATCCAACTCCTTAATGTCGGAATCCGGTCGTCTCGGTGGCCCTTAACTCGATTCTTAAATTTATCTTTTACACTTTACTCTTGGCGCCTATACTGCTATTGCTCTTTCCGTTTCTTGATCTTTTATTTTATTTTATTTTCTTATGTTTGCTCTCATAGTTTACAATAAATGCATAATAATAAAAAATCTGGATATGCAAGTTTGTAGAAGAAAAACAAAACAGGGAAAAAGTATATAAGAATCTATACATTTTGCTTATTATTTCCCAAAACATTTTTATCATCATTATCATACTACACGCACCTATCTAATATACTCAACAACAATAACCCCACAAATCACAACCTTTAAAAACTCCAGACGTGTAAAATAACCCTATACAATTAATAAATAGACTAACCCCTCCTCTTAGTCCCCCTATCCACCCACCCCCAACACCACTCCCTACCACGAACCCACGATGGAATAATGGCAACTCTAATTCCAGGCTTTGAACGATTGGAAAAAAAAATTGCCACATCTGGGAGCCATTCACAGCTGACCCGTAGACCCCCGAGGCTACAACCTTCGAGCTTACTTCAGATACTCTCCTGTTACGGGTTATTTACAATACATACAATAGTAGTCCGTATCGTGTGAAGACTACATATAACAGTTTGTATCGCGCGATAGTCTTCGCTACATAGGCCTAAGAAGCTGCGACAACTCAAAGTTATATGCAATATGTATAAGAATAGATATCGCATACAGATATCGTTACTTAGGCCTATGGAGCTGCGAAAACTCACGAGAGGTAAAATATCACTGAATATTATCTACATGATGTGTATTAATGGGGGGGTTGGGTTTAGGTTAAGCTCTTGGGGAAAGTTGAAGTCATTAATTATTGTCGTGTAAGACTTATATTCATATCCGATGCTGAATTTCCCGAAATATCGCAAGCATTCAATGTAAAGACGTGCCACATATCACGTACATATATCACATAAATTCTAAAAACAGATTAAAAAAAACATTAATTTTCTGAACATAATAATAGGGATTCATCTTCTTAAAAAACTACGAAAAGAAGAAGAAACACAAATTACTCATCCGACAACGACCAGTTAATTATCCCTCTCATTAGCCACTCCGGAAAATGAGGTTGAGTTCACCGATAAGAGAAAATCCGGAAGGAAGCACAGATTGGATGTTGGTTGCCGCGGAAGGGTTCAAGGAGGAGGAGGAGGAGGAAGAGGAAATAGGCGAGGAATTGGGGCCGAAGGAAGAGAAGATAATTAGCTGAAGAGAAAAAAAAGAGAGAGAGAAAAAAAAACTGGCACGATAAAAATAGGATGAGACATGTTAGTATATGGTTGTAGGCGTATCTCTAATATATACATACCTATTAGTATTTTTGTTATATATGTAATTGTCTATATATCTATGTCTATTTATCTGTATGTGTGTGTATGTGTATGTGTGCGTGTATGTGTATGTATGTGTATGTGTGTGTGTGTGTGTGTGTGTGTGTGTGTGTGTGTGTGTGTGTGTGTGTGTGTGTGTGTGTGTGTGTGTGTGTGTGTGTGTGTATTTTTATGTGCGTGTGAGTGTGCGTGAACATTCTTGCATTTACATATGCGTGCATGAATGCATGCGTGTACAAGCACAACGATAAAAAAAACGCATATACATATATTCATCGCATAAACAAACACGCAAACAAAACATAAACACGAAAATCTAGGTCGAAATCGCCTCCTCTGCCACAAATTGGCGACCGGAAGAGCAAACGTGAACAAGCCAATTGGATCGTTTCTATTTTCTAGGCTAATAGTCGTCACACACCCGATGGAAGTGCCAAACGTGGGCGGACCAAAAAAGAAAAAGAAAAAGAAAAAAAAACTTTCTCTCTTTCCATCCAAATACCGCAGGGCAGGGCGGTGGGCGGTTTGCGGGCGGGCTGGGATGGGCGTGAAGGAGGGGGGCGGGGGAGGGGTATACCTCGTGTTATGTTAATGCCTAGAAAGTTTTTTTCTTTATTCTTTTACTTATTATTATTACTTTTTTTGTATATTAGGGGTGTGTGATGCGTTTTGTTCGTAGACAATGGAGCTAATGTGTGTGTTATTACTTATAGTGAAGGCGGCGGTTTTGAGCTCAAGTGGTGTTGGGTTCATTGTGAAGAATGGTGGTGATAATAATGGTGATGGTAATAGTGGTGGTGGTGATAATAATGATGGTGGTAGTAGTGGTGGTGGTGATAATAATGATGCTGATGGTGGTGATGATAGTAATGATGATGTTAATGGTGGTGATGATAATAATGATGTTGACGGTGGTGGTGATAATAAAGATGATGGTACTCTTGGTGGTATTGATGGTAGTAGTAGTAGTTGTAGCAGCAGTAGTAGTAGTAGTGGTGGCGGTGATGATAATGATAGCGGTAATAACGATACCAATAACAACAATCATCACCAACAAAGCAACCAAACTAGAAATAAACAATCAATAAAAGAAAAAAAATCAACACGCCGTACTACCTCTAGAACCTCCCAAACTCATTCACAAAACGAATAGAACGAAATCTTCCCAGAATCTCCCCCCCCCCACGACCACACCCTCAACCCCAAATCCTACGTTAATCCTAGAAACCCAAGTTGGATCGTCCTTTTGAAGAAGAAGATGAGGAAAAAGAAGAGGAAGAAGAAAACGAAAGATACAAAGAAAGAAAGAAAAGAAAGACAGAAAGAAAGAAAAAAAAGGAAAAAATGTAAAAAGGAAAAAAAGAATAAGAGAAAAAAAACACGTTAAATACCTCTCCCTCACTCCACTTCACATACATCGAATTTGCACGTCCGCTGAGATGAGGATGCGGTAAATTTGCATATCTTTGGCTTCCGGGTCGGTGTGAGGCTGTGAGGAGGGCGTATGAGAGAAGGTACACATGCGTAAACACGCGGGCGGTCACGATTAAACGCATGTGCGGCAATACGTACATATGCGTGCATGTGGAGGACTATTCAGTATAGTTTTCTGTACGTAATGAATGTAATTAAGTAAATACGATGCAGTTATGTAGTATATAATAACGTTGATTCTCGTATGCACACCCACGCACGCACGCACGCACGCACGCACGCACGCACGCACACACACACACACACACACACACACACACACACGCGCGCGCGCGCGCGCAAACACACAATCAAACATACATTCTCTCTCCCATATAAAAAAAAAACACACACGCACACAAACAGACTCACAATAACACATACCTTTACTCTCCTCCATATATAAACAGACATAATCAAACACACCTCTCTCCCACACAAAAAAACAGACAAACAAACACACACGCACACACGCACACACACACACACACACAGATCTCCCCACGCACCGATATTTTCCGAGAAACTGCACCTTAATCACATTGCACTCAGGCCATTATCGCGTTATGATTCTACCCCAATTAGCCCTTCTTTGCTCGTGGTCTAAGTCGCAAATTGAGAGGTGTTGCTCGACCCTAATGGCTGTGATGAGACGCAATCTCGGCGAGACGCGGGGGTTGGTTTTGCTAAACGTAATGATAAACCTTCTCGTGTCGTGTTTTCCTTTTTTTTTTAGAAGATGCGAAGTGGCGGTTTTATTTTTAGTTTTTTATTTATTCTTAGGGGTGGATATTTTATTTTCTTGGGGTGCATTTTTTTTTTGGTGGTGAATGTATTTTTTTATTAATTTTAATTTATATCGTTTATTTTTCTTCTTTGTAAGGGGTGGATGAGGAGAAGGTGGATAAAAGAGAATACGGAGGAGGATGGATAAAGAAAGAGAAAAGATGAAAAAAGGTTAAAAGGGCAAAAGAAACGTATGTGAAGAAAGTAGATGAAAAGGGAATGAGAAAAGGGGATTATTAAAGATGCTGGAGAGAGAAAACACAAAAAATGAGGAGAAATAGCAAGAAAAGCGCATTAAAAAAGTTTAGAAATTGATTTACCAGTAAAGTGAAAATTACGAACGTGTACAAAAACAAATCAAAGTTATAACAAACACTGATAATTAACAACACTTTCAACCGCCAATTTCTTAAAACAATACCTACTGTATTTCAGAGGCCAATAACCCGACACATGCTCTCCAATCTCTTAACAGATAATCAAATAAAGAAAACTACAAGTGACAAGAGAAGAAAACGCAGCCGTTACCCATTTGAAAACCCCGCCAAAAAAAAAACGAGAATCAAGATGGCGATCACGTGAGCACGACCCGGTTGCAGAAAGCGTGACAAGATGCTATTTCACGCTCCCTCACGCTGTTAATATAATAACTGTGTTTAAGAGATGGACTTGACCGTGACTCGATATTAAGCCAATTTTTCGGTTCTATTTAAGCCATTTTTTCGGTTCTATTTAAGCCAATTTTTAAACTGTGTTCGGCGATGGCTTCGGAAGATATCGAAGGGGAGAGCGCGTTTTCTTTTTCAAAATTTATGATAGAAAACGCTAATTTTTGTTTACGTGATGGTCGATCGCTGTTCAATTTTCCCTTTGAGTTTTATTGCTGAAAACACCCGTCATTTTCTTTATCCGATGATCACTAGAATGTGGTTGAATCAAATTATAGGCATTTATTTTCAAAATGTAAATATTTAGCTTCGCAGTTGAACGAGGTAATAAAAGGGATGCAAACCACGCAGTGACTTTTGATAAACACATTCGTCATACATAAGGGAGGAAGTATAAGCACATTGATAAAACGCACACACACACACAATAAAAAGATACCCATACTCACACGCACACAGACACAACCCATAAACACGCACACACACGCACACAGACACAACCCATAAACACGCACACACACGCACACAGACACAACCCATAAACACGCACACAGACACAACCCATAAACACGCACACAGACACAACCCATAAACACGCACACACACGCACACAGATACAACACATAAACACGCACACACACGCACACAGACACAACCCATAAACACGCACACACACACACACACACTTCGGGGTCAAGACCTTCCAATATAGCGCCCCCCCCCCTTCCCAACCCCCCTATGCGACCGTTCATGACTGGGTCAATGTTACACCTGTTTCACTAATACCTAGTTAACCAATTTTTATGCTCGTTTCCGGCGTGTTTCGGGAGCGTCTTTCTTTCTTTCTTCCTCTCTCTCTCTCTCCCTTCTTCTTTCCCCCTCCCTTCTTCCTCTTTTTTTTATCTCTTTTCCCCCCTCCCTTCTTCCTCTCTCTCTCTCTCTCTCTTTCCCCCTCTCCCTTCTTCCTCTCTCTCTCTCTCTACCCCCTCCCTTCTTCCTCTCTCTCTCTCTTTCCCCCCTCCCTTCTTCCTCTCTCTCTCTTTTTCCCCCCCTCCCTTCTTCCTTTTCCGTTCTTTACTGCATCCTCCTTCCGTATTCAATTCTCCCACGCCTGTTTGCATTGTTGCACGGGTCAGAGAAAGCGCGGAGTCGGGTCAGCGCAACCTGGATTTTGCTAGCAATTGCTGTCACGGCAGCGGTAAGGGTCCCGTGGCTCTGTTATCGCCCTGTCTTTTACGTCATGTGCCATGTTAACTCTATGTTGGCTTGGCTATGTTGACTCTATGTCGGCTTGGCTATGTTGATTCTATGTTGGCTTGGCTATGTTGATTCTATGTCGGCTTGGCTATGTTGATTCTATGTTGGCTTGGCTATGTTGATTCTATGTTGGCTTGTCTATGTTGATTCTATGTTGGTTTGGGTATGTTGACTCTACTATATTAGCTTGGCTATGTTGACTCTACGATGTTGACTATGTTGGCGTGACGACTTCTCTCGAGGTTTTCCGCGTCTGGGTCTGTGTTTTGCGTTGTGCATATTTTCTTTTTAAATCGTGTCATTTTTCCTTATTTTCTTCTTGCGAAAGTTAAGTAAACTTT
>NC_091572.1:6220893-6246980 GCF_042767895.1 Penaeus vannamei
AACAACTCTGATTTGACCACTGCTACCAACCACACCAGTGCTAGCAACTACACCAGAGCTACCAACCACACTAATGACCACACACCAGTACTAGCAACCACACCACCAACCACGCCAATGACCACACCAGTGCTAGCAACCACACCAGAGCTACCAACCACACCAATGACCACACCAGAGCTAGCAACCACTCCAATAACCAGCGGCGGGAGGGCGAGGGTCACATACCAGCCCCGTCATGCCAGCCTCGGGCAACGCAGAGAAAGCGGTCCTGGTATTTCTGGCAACCGTCGGTACTCTATCGTTAACTCCTAGTACAAATGATGATCGATAGGCCGTGGGAAAAGCGATAGATTTGCGCACGTGTAGCGGGGTCCCTGCGATAAAACCGTGATGCTGGGAGCCCTGTAACAGCTGATGGGGATGAATGCGAAATAATTTTCAAAATATGTAGGTCACCGTAACGACATTTTCGAGCATTAATACGGCGGAAGCTTTGACACGGGAGGGCGTGATGGCAACATCTGGCATGGCTGTCAATCAGTGGTGTCAAAGAGGGCAGTGGTGCCAGAGGCGGTGGTAATTCTCGGTAGTTTTCGGTGTCGGTGGCAGAAGAAAGCGCCAAACAGAGAGAGGGAAATTTAGTGATAATTTAAGTTTCTCGTGCAATGTAAAGATCTTTTTTTCGGATAACAGAGATTACTTGGTGTATTTATTTTCTTGGTGTTGAATGCAACATTTAATATTGAATGCACATTTAATATTGAATGCAACATTTAATATTTAATGTAGCATTTACTGTTGAATGCAGCATTTAATATTGAATGCACATTTAATATTGAATGTAGCATTTAATACTGAATGCAGCATTTTATATTCATTGCTACGCCTTCTGCTATTAAATGGCATTAGCAGATGAGACCGACTCGCATCCCTTAAAATAATCAAATAAAATACAACCAACAAACCAACAAAAAAATCCCATAGTTGATAACTACAATACCACACATCAATAAACAACAACTACCACTAACATACCAAACAATCATTTCCATCACCGCAACAAGCATTAGCCAAACATCTAATCACATCCCAGTACACACTGCCCCCATTTAGCTGTCAGCCAGGCCTCATTTGCATCGGCGTGTGCAAGGGGAGTGCCGAAAGCAAGCAAGCACGGGAGCACGACTCCGAGGGACCACCGCAGCACGACTCGGCGCCAGAGGACGACCCGGATGTAGTAAAAACGACGTGATCCGGTCTTCGGCGAGGAATGAATCAGAGGTGTCTGGGTTGAGGAACTTCCTGCTCTTTCTTTCTTTCTCTGTTTTCCTCGCCCCCCCTCTCTCTCTTTCTCTCTTCCCCTCTCCTCTCTCTCTCTCTCTTCCCCTTCCCTCCCCCCCTCTCTCATACTTCCCCTCCCTTCTCTCTCTCTCTTCCCTTCCCCCCTCCTCTCCCCCTCTTCTTCCTCTTTTCGCGGGTTTGACTTCGTTTCCTGGTCTTTTCGCTATTTCTTTTTCCCTCTCTTTCGTTTTCTCTTTTACGCTGCTTTCTTTATTTCTTTTATTCCCATTCGTTCTTGCTTTTCCTTTAACCTAACATCTAGATCTATAAAATTTGCGGTTTTTCTTATTTTCTTCAACCTTTCTTCTTGCTTTTGATCTTCATTTCATCCTTTGTCACCATTTCACCTTCTGTTTCTTCCTTCATCTCTCTCTTTCTCCTTCCCTTCCCCTCTTCCTCTTCACAGCTACTCAACTCGTAAATAGGTCGTGTATATTTGTCTGTGTCTGGTGCGCGTCTGCCACTATCTCCGGTTCGCGTACAGGTTTTATCTGGCGAGCGCTGGTCTAAAGCAAAATTTCGCCTTTAACATCATATTTCACCTCACATCTCGCAAAGAAAAAACAAATTCATCTTGAAAATAAAATATGTTAATGTACCAACACCATCTAAACCATACCCTCAGATCAGGAAAAGAAGAAACAAAAGAAAAGAAAACGAAAGAGGAACACACAAACAGGCGACATGCGATAAGAATATCATATGACCCAGCACTCCCTTGAATGGACAAGCCCGGGCATCTGGTCGCGCGTTGTCTCGTCTCATTTACTCGTCGTCAACGTCACATCACAAGACTCTTCTCCGGAGAATCTTCAGGTTTTCTTGGAATTTAACTTTTCTTTGGCGCAATTAAGGGCAATCTTTACGTGTTCTGATCGTTAGAGATTGTGTTTGAGCGGGAGAGAGTAGAGACGGAGATAAAATGGCGGGAAAATGAATGCTGGAAAAAATCTAAATCTGATTGCAACTAGAGGACATGTGTTTGTTTGTAGACAACTATACATGCACGCACACATACATATTTGTATGTATGTATATAGCTAGATAGCTAGATAGGTAGACAGATATATAGGGAGGGAGGGAGGTTGGAGGAGAGAGAGAGAGAGAGAGAGAGAGAGAGATAGAGAGAGAGAGAATGAGATAGAGAAAGAGAGAGAGAGAGAGAGAGAGAGAGAGAGAGAGAGAGAGAGAGAGAAATATGTAGATAGATATACAGATAGAGAAAAGCAAAAAGAGAGAGACAAATATATATGGATATAAAGACAGACTGGGAGACACAGAGAGAAAGAGAGCACGAGGCAGACAGACAGACAGAGAGACTAAAACCCCAAGTTCCCTCTCCCCGGGCGAAAGAAAGTTCCACAGGTATGCGCCCGAGACAGAGCCCAACACACGTGGTTCCTGATCGCTTCCTGACAACCTTAGCACCAACGAAAGAAAAAAAGATGGCGAGAAATACCAACACCGGAAAGAAAACAGCTGGTGCAACGGCAGACGACGGGGAAAGAGTGGTCGTCGAGTTGGAATTTTGTAGAACGGATGGTCGTAGTATCCGCTGAAGGTCCAGGTGGTACTGGCCCGCCTGGTCCATAACAGGTATATACAGTACCACTTTACCAGGCCAGGTAGAAAGTCGGCGGCCATGCTAAGGTCAATATCAAGGTAGTGTGTCTGGTGTCTGAGAGCCCTCGCTTCATACATATTCCGAATGTGGTTGTGCATCAGGCGGTGTGAAATTCTGCTTCGTATATCGTTGGGGAAGAGAAAGAGAAAAAGAAAGGCTGAAAGAGAGGGAGGGAGAGGGAAAGGAGGGGTATAGGAAGGAGAGGAGAGGGAGAGAGGGAGAGAGAGAGAGAGAGGGAGAGAGAGAGAGAGAGAGAGAGAGAGAGAGAGAGAGAGAGAGAGAGAGAGAGAGAGAGAGAGAGAGAGAGAGAGAGAGAGAGAGAGAGAGAGAGAGAGAGAGAGAGAGAAAAAGAGAGAGAAGAGAAGAGAGAGAGAGAGAGAGAGAGAGAGAGAGAGGGGGGAGAGAGAGAGAGGGAGGAGGGAGGGAGGGAGGGAGAGGGAGAGAGAGAGAGAGAGAGAGAGAGAGAGAGAGAGAGAGAGAGAGAGAGAGAGAGAGAGAGAAGTAAAGAGAAGAAAGAGAGAGATAGAGAGAGAGAGAGAGAGAGAGAGAGAGAGAGAGAGAGAGAGACAGAGAGAGAGAGAGGTGGGGGGGGAGGGAGGGAGAGAGAGAGAGAGAGAGAGAGAGAGAGAGAGAGAGAGAGAGAGAGAGAGAGAGAGAGAGAGAGAGAGAGAGAGAGAGAGAGAGAGGCGGAAGGAGAGCGGGAAAGTGTGGAATAAAAGAGGAATACCTAAAAATAACAAACATTCTGACTTGAAAATGGGTCATGTCTCGTTTATCTTTAGAAACGAAATAAAATACTCGAAAAAAAGAAAGAAAGAAAGAAAAAAAAAACATATACACGAACACATAAATGAAACTATAGAATGAAGATAGTCCATCTCGTATGCTCTTTAAATCTGTCTATATATCTGTTGCTATCTATGTAATACTATAATGCTATATTTGTAGAGTGAAATGTTGGCATTAACGAGAAAAAAATATAATTAATCGCCGGATTTAAACCCCAAACGGTGATCACTATTTACCGAAGCATTGAATTTCCCTTCGCTTCTGTAACCTATATATTTTTTCTCTCTATGGTATAAATTTCCATCACTTCCTTATATTCCAAATGGTTCTCTATACTTTCTATGTCTCCAACCCTGAGTTTATGTCTACCATATTTACGTATATACAAAGCCTTAGTCACATACGAAAGCATACTCAGTATACCTGTGGACAAGGCAAATTCCTCTCTCTCTAACCTCTTTCCTTTCTTTCGAAGATTGCAGGCAAAAAAGAAAAAAAAAATTGGCGAGTGAAATCAAAACTGGACAAAAACACTTTCTTAACTACCATGCTCCGCTATGCAGGAGAAAACCACCGCTATTAACTACTCAAAAGAAACTAGAAAAGTGAAATTTGTTGCTGGTCAGTATCAGCAAGATTCATACCCCCCCCCACCCAACCTCCTTTGCCCCCCCCCCTCCCTACCCCATCCCTTTGACATACCAACTTGTCCAAAAGACTAAACTCATACCCCTATCCCCCTCTCTAGTGTCCCCACCCCCACCCTACCCCCTACCCACCTACCATACCCACCTGCTCAAGAAACTAAAACTTATACCCCCTCCGCCCCGCTTCCCCTGCCCCGATACCCCGTACCATACATACCTGCCCAAGATGCAACGACTGGGTATCCCGTCTTCTCTCCGGTCGCCACGCTGTCTTCTATCGACGTCTCGCTTCCCCGTCCGCCTAGACGTTCTCTTTCTGTCTCCTCTTTTTCTCCTCCTTATGTCTCTTCCCTTTCTTTCTTTTTCGCGCTCATTCATACCATCATTGGCGTAGACGATTTCGCTAATTCGTTTTGTCTCCTCTTTTTCTCCTTCTGCCTCTTCCCTTTCTTTCTTTTTCGCGCTCATTCATACCATCATTGGCGTAGATGATTTCGCTAATTCGTTTTGTTTCCTCTTTTTCTCCTTCTGCCCCTTCCCTCTCTTCCTATCTCGCGTCCATTCATACCATCATTGGCGTAGACGATTCCTCTATTCGTTTTGTCTCCCCCTTTTTCTCCTATCCCCTTCCCTTTCTTCGTATCTCGCGTCCATTCATACCATCATTGGCGTAGACGATTCCTCCATTCGTTTCTTTCCTTCAGCGATTTATTTTCCCTCCGAGGCCAATCTTCCTCATCCGCCAACAGGGGAAAATAGCATCGGGAATTTCTCTCTCTTTGGCCTAAATGGCGGTGCTTAATCCCCTTTGTCTCGCCGCTACTCTTCCGCCCGTTGACTGATTCTCGGTGGATTCGATCCTATCGGGGCTCTCACTCTCTCTCTCACTCACTCACTCACTCACTCACTCTCTCTCTCTCTCTCTCTCTCTCTCTCTCTCTCTCTCTCTCTCTCTCTCTCTCTCTCTCTCTCTCTCTCTCCCGGCCTTCCTGTCGCTCTCTCTTTCCGCCTTCCTTATCAGAGGCATCGTGCTGTGAGCGTCTCTCGGATTTGTAACCGCGGATTTACGCATGCTCGATCTCAGAGATAAAATCGCATATACAAACGCAAACACACACGCACACGTACACACACACAAACATAAGTAAATATCTAAATAAGCAAACAGACACGCACGCTCACAAACATAAGTAAATATCTAAATAAGCAAACAGACACGCACACACACAAACATAAGTAAATATCTAAATAAGCAAACAGACGCACACACACAAACATAAGTAAATATCTAAATAAATAAATAAATAAATAAATAAACAAACATACATATACATACACGCACGTACACAAACATAAATAAATATATGAATAAATAAATATATACTTATACATCCATACACTCACACACACACACCAACATGCATGTATGTCTAATATGTATATTCTTACACACTCATCATTAATTTCCCTTACACCAGGAATACAAAACACATGACTCATTACACCACAAGACGTATCTACAGTATGGCTATGGGGATCACCAGCCTTTTTCCTCAATTCAAAAACATCCCAACGGAAGCAAAACTAACCAACGATGCCACAATAACTCCAACCCCCTCCCTCCCTATTCTACCAAGAGGCATCGTGCCCCCTCCCCCTCCCCCCTAATGTTACCACCCCAACCAAGAGGCATCGTGCCCCCTCACTCCCCTCTCCCCCCCCCCAATGTTACCACCACAACCAAAGCGGCATCGTGCCCCCCTTCCCCTTGCCCTTACTCCCCCTCCCCCCATGTTACCACCACAACCAAGAAGCATCGTACCCCTCCCCCCCAATGTTACCACCCCAACCAAGAGGCATCGTGCCCCCTTCCCCCTATCCCCATCACCCCCCCCCTATCTTCTTCTCCCGTCTAAGGACCGGCATTCAGGTCACCGATGAATGAGTTTCACTGGGGAGGCGCGACTCGGGAGAAAGTTCAGTGCCAACGACCTGACCCACGAGGCACTCGCCCTGCTCCTACCCGCCGCTATACCCCCCCCCCCTCCCCTCCCCTCCTCCCCACGCTTCCACGCTTCTCCTTCTTCCTACCCGCCCGCCCCCTCCCTTTCTATCTACCCCGGTCGTTCGCCTCTCCCTTCCTAATGTATCTACTTGTCGATATACCCCTATCCATCTACCCGGCCTCTATCTACCTACTCGCTGCTCCCTCCTCCCTATCTATCCATCGTTATTCCCTCTCCTCCCTCTATCTATCTACTCGCTGCTCCCTCCTATCTATCTATCCATCGCTATCCTCCCCACCTCCTTTCCCCCTTTCCCCGCCCCTCGTAGCAGCAAGCAGAACAACGACACGAGAAAATATGCAAAAATTGTTCATGCAAAACGGGGAGCAAAATCGCGCTCTGTCGTAGCAGTTCCTTCCCTTTTAGAATCGCGAGTGAAGAAAATCCCTCTCATTCTTAGCACGCCAGGATCGTCCCATTCTTAAGACCAGCTCTTTTGAAAGACCTTTTAGAATCGAGACTTTGACTTTGACACGTTTATTGAGACAAAAGAAAAATTACATCTCAAAAGGATGAGGTAACTTTGGTTATCCTTCACCCTTACTTAACAAGTCCCTGTCCGGGCTCACAATTCATATACAAAACTTGGTGAAGAAAAGCTCTCTCATTCTCATCATGCCAGTATCGTCTCATTCTTAAGAACAGCTCTTCTGGAAGACCTTTTAGAATCGCGTGTGAGTGTAGAAAATCCCTCTCATTCTCAGCACGCCAGGATCGTCTCATTCTGAAGACCAGCTCTTTTGGAAGACCACAGGAGGCAAATCCCCATCTTTGACTGGATGTCCGAGGAACCCCGGGTCGCCAAAACATCACCCCTGAACCCCAGTATTGCAAAAATCGAAGGCTTTGCAACAGAGCATTTGGCTTCCTTTGCAACCTCGCGACCTCGAAGGCACACGCAGGTTGTGTTCCTTTGTTCGAATCTTCATATTTTCCTCTGAAAATTATGACGATAAAAAAGCTAGATACACTCTCTCTGTCTCACTCTCTCTTTCTCTCTCTCTCTCTCTCTCTCTCTCTCTCTCTCTCTCTCTCTCTCTCTCTGTCTCACTCTCTCTTTCTCTCTCTTTTATCATCATTATCAATAGAATTTCTATTCTCATTACCATCTAGCATTTATAAGCATAACGATAATAGTGATAATACATGCCATTAGTTTATAGCCAAAAAGTCTAAATAATTCGTACATTGCAACAAAAAAGCTTTTTTTTATTTTCCAAATATTCCAAAACGATTTAAATAATTGTAATATTTCCTTAGCTACTAAAACCAACAATGTCATTTTCACTAACAATACAAATAGAAACGAAAGAAAGATAGAATGAAAGAAAACAGAAATAAAGTAAGGAAGGAAGAAAGAGAGAAAAAGAAAGAAAGAAAGAAGTGAAGAAATAAAAAAAGAAAGAAAGAAGTGCAGAAATAAAAAAGAAAGAAAGAAGTGAAGAAATAAAAAAAAAGAAAGAAAGAAAAGAAAGGTCAATAAGAAAGAAAGAAAGACAGTAAGAAGGAAAGAAAGAAAAGGAAAACAGACAAGACAGAAAAAAAGAAGAAAAATGAAGTAAAAAAGTGAAACACAGAGGAAACAATAAAAGAAACCAGAGAGAGAATAAAAGAAACGAAATGCAGAAAGAAAAACAGCCGCTCTCTTCTCCTTCCTCCTCCTCCTCCTCCTCCTCCTCCCCCTCCTCCTCCACTTCTTCCTCCTCCTCCTCCTCCTCCTCCTCCATCACGCTGCCTATGAAAGCACGCCGATCGACTGCGCAAAACAACCGCTCATCTCTGCTTTCTAATCATGTTAACAGGAAATCCTCATTTTCTCAAGCACACTCCGCTACGGAAGGAATTTGAGGCGGAGGAATATAAAAGGAGGAGGAGGGGCAGGAGGAAGAGGAGGAGGAGGAGAGAGAGCGAGGCAGACATACAGAGAAAGATAGAGAGATAGATAGATAGATACATAGAGAAAGACAAAGAGAGAGAGAGAGAGAGAGAGAGAGAGAGAGAGAGAGAGAGAGAGAGAGAGAGAGAGAGAGAGAGAGAGAGAGAGAGAAGGAGAGAGGGTAAATAAAAAATAAAAAACCTGGAAGAACTGAAAGGTTACTATCTTTCTTCAGTTAATGTCAGTCTGTCTGTCTATTTAAAATTTGCAACAGACTTTTATATATCAGTAGTTAGTTTTTTCTTAAATATGATTTTTTTACAATGTATTTATTGTAATCTATAATTGCATCATTATGGAATAAGAATGGCAGAATAACCAAGGAAAATAAGATCTTATCTAACTGTGATAGACAAAATATGCAATTTCAAACAGAAATTATAAAAAAAAGTTATTATAAGGTAACCGCACACGGAAGAGAAACGGAAAAATAACAAAAAATAGCAAATGTTGTTTATCTGGCACACAGCGATAACAAGGTTAACCTCCATTTTAATAACAAACAACAAGAAATGACATATGCTAATGCTGCCCAACGAGGCCAGGGAAAGAGAGAAGGTCAGAATAGAAGCATAATGTCAGTATCAATTCACACTGCAAATATAAAAGTATAATACCAATTAACACTATATTTAAAACCAATGTCAAGAAAAAAAAGTTACAGATGTTCTATTATGACTCTATGCATACATTTGTAGTGCTAATTAATGCTGCAGAAACATTAATGCAGTCTCAATTAGCATGAAATTGAAAAGCAAAATATAGAAAGAAAAGACGTAGCTGTGTACAAACATTCATGCACGGAAGAGGTGTATGTATATATGCAATAACCACAACGCGCTGAAAATAGTTATTGAACATAGGAGTAAACACAGCGTAGAGAGAGAGAGAGAGAGAGAGAGAGAGAGAGAGAGAGAGAGAGAGAGAGAGAGAGAGAGAGAGAGAGAGAGAGAGAGAGAGAGAGAGAGAGAGAGAGAGGTGGATAGGTAGATGGTTGGATAAATAGATAGACAGATAGAGAAAGAGATAGAGAGAGAGAGTTGGATAGACAGACAGGCAGACAGACAAATAGAAAGATATAGAGTTGGACACACAGACAGACAGACAGACAGACAGATAGAAAAAAAGACCGAGCTATGATCTGATACGAACACACAACGCGAACACAGGGGGGTGTTAACTAGGCACGCGCAGGCGGATGGCGAGTGTGCTGCAGAAGGAAGGTGATCCCAGCACCACCATCAATATCCGCGGCAGATGAAAGTACAGGGGGATGAGTAACAGCACTTCGTATATGCGAGGTTTCTCTCGCAGACCTACCCAAGCTTGGGCCGGAGGAGGAGGGGTGGGGAGAGGAGGAGGAGGGAAGAGGGAGGAGGAGGATGGAGGATGGGGGATGGAGGAGGGAGGGGAGAGGGAGGAGGGAGGAGGGAGATAAGAGGTGGGGGAGAGGAAGAGAGAGGGAGAGGGAGGGAAAGAAGGAAGAAGGTGGAGAGGGAGCAGAAAGGGAGGAGAGGGCGGGAAGAGGGAGGGAAAGAAGGAAGAGGATGGAGAGGGATGGGAAAGGCAGGAGTGGAGAAAAGGCGCAGGAATAGAAATTTAGCAAGAGGAGGAACAGGGGGGCGAAAGAGAGATGGACGGAGGAAAGGGGAAGAGGATAAAAAGAAGGAAGAGAAGAGTAAAAAGAAATGAAAAGAGAAACAGAAGAAAGAGGAAAAAGAAGATGAAAAACGGCCGGGGGAAGAAGTAAAGAACAGAAAATCACGAAGAACGAGGAAGACTAAATCGAAGAAGAAATGGAAACGAAGTAAAGAGAAAATGAAAAAAAGAAACACCAAACCAAAAGCAGGATTGAAAGAAAAAGTGCGAGAATGAAAGCTAGAAAGGAGGAGGGGAACAGGCAGGCAAAAAGTGACAGAAGGTGAAAGAGAGAGAGAGAGAGAGAGAGAGAGAGAGAGAGAGAGAGAGAGAGAGAGAGAGAGAGAGAGAGAGAGAGAGAGGGAGAGAGAGAATAAGAAAGAAAGAAAGAGAGAGAAATAAGAAAAAAAGTTTACAAGCGAAAGGGTGCGGAACAGGGAAGTGAAAGACGAGAGAATGTGGGAGGAAATGAGGTTTGCGGGACAGGCGAAGAAAAAGAGAAGAAGAAAAAAGACGGGGGAAAAGCAGAGAGAGAGATAACGAAGATATCTGGGAAGACGTTTGGGGAAAATGAAGAAACTCGAAGAAAATAACTGTAGAATGAAGGAGAATGGGGGAATGATAGACATCTTTCTATCTATCAGTCTATTTGTGTGAGCGTAGATGAATAGCTAGGTAGGTAGATTGACTGACAGATAAATAATCGGACGAACAGAGGTAGATAAACAGATAATAAAAAGACAGATGGCTACATAGATAAATATAGTAAAAATTAATTGGCTATAAATATGTAGCCACACTCAAACACACAGACAAAGACACAGACACACACACACACACACACCCACACCCACACACCTACCCACCCACACCCACACACCTACCCACCCACACCCACACACCTACCCACCCACACCCACACACACCCACACCTACCCACACACACCCACACCCACCTCCTCCCTCTCCCAAACCCACACACATCCCGCCATGAATGAGCAGAGAATGTTCAACGTGCCGACCGGAAAATAGTGGAATGCGATGAAGTCTCGTAGTCATGCTTCAAATGTTCGAACGCGAGGGTCGAACGCAGCAAAGGGGAAATACTCAGGCGGGTTGTCCGTGGGTTACGAGAAAGCGCCGTGGGAGGGGAGGGGAGGGGAGGGACGAAGGGAGGGGAGGGGGAGGGGTAGGGGTTTGGGATAGGAGGGGAGGGAGGAGGGAGGGAGGAGAGGGGAGGGACGAGGAGGGAGGGGGGGGACGAAGGAAAGGGGAGAGGTAGGGTAGGGAGGGGAGGGGAGGGGAGAGGAGGAGAGGAGAGGGAGGGACGGGGGAGGGGAGGGGAGGGACGGGGAGGGAGGGAGGGATGGGGGAGGGGAGGGAAGGGAGGGAAGGGTGGAGGCGCTATGATGAAGGAGGGAAAATGAGTGATGATTAATAAGGAGGAGGAGGGGGAATTAGGGTGAAAAAGAGAGATGAGGAAGGAAGGAGGGATGAGACAGAATGAGGAATGAGGGAGTATGAGAAAAGAAGATTAAGGAGGAAGAATGAGGGAGGTGGAGGAAGGAGGAAGAAGGGGCCATGTAGGAGAGATAATGATGGAGGAGGTAGGAGCAGCGCAATAATTTCATTTTCTTACTCTCACTCTTTCTCTTTCCCTCTCTTCCTCTCGCTTCAAACCTCCGTCTCCCTCCTTACCTCTAGCACACTCTCCCTCCCTCCCTCCCTCCCTTTCCCTACGACCCTCTCTCTCTCTCTTTACTTTCCTCCCCCTTTCCCTCTAACACACTCTCCCTCCCTCTCTTTCCCTACGACCCTCTTTCTCTTTCCTCCCCTTCTCCCCCCCCCCCGCCCCGATCTTTTCTCTTTCTCTAACTGAACATTTTTTCAAGTCTTCCCGATCCGCGTGCAGTGGAAATGAATGGAAAATGACGTTAATTATAACTGTCCGCACAGTTATTCTTTCGAGAGAGAGAGAGAGAGAGAGGGAAAAAAAATCTCGTTTCTTCCTCTGGTGAAAGCTATTTCTTTAGGCCAGAACATTGGATTTTTTTTTTAATCATACAAACTGAAAATGAATTAGTTGTTCAAATTACGAGTTGAACTTCCGTTAGGTCTTGGTGACAATGTGTCTGTCTCTTTCTCTCTTTCTCCCTCTCTTCTCTCCCTCCTTCTCATTTTCTCTCTCTCCCTCCCTCCCACTCCTTGTCTTTATCTCTCTTTCCCTCTACCATTCTTCCTCCCTCTTCTCTCTCTCTCCCTCCCTCCTTATCCTACTCTTTCCCTCCCTTCCTCCTTCTCCTTCTCCTTTTCTCTCTCTCCCTCTCGCCCATCCCCATCCCCCATTCTTCCTCCATCAAAGTGTAAAATACAACGAATCAAAGATGAAAATTGTTGATATGAAGATTTCTTGCAACCTCGGCCCCGTAGAGAAAAGGCGAGGTCATTAGTCTAGATGAACGATTGAATATCTGCCTTTTTATCGGACTTTCTCTCTCTCTCTCTCTCTCTCTCTCTCTCTCTCTCTCTCTCTCTCTCTCTCTCTCTCTCTCTCTCTCTCTCTCTCTCTCTCTCTCTCTGTCTCTGTCTCTGTCTCTGTCTCTGTCTCTGTCTCTGTCTCTGTCTCTGTCTCTGTCTCTGTCTCTGTCTCTGTCTCTGTCTCTGTCTCTCTGCTTCTCTTCTCCCTCCCTCCCTTTCATTCTCTCTCTCTCTCTCTCAGGATCGTTCGTTCTACTTTGTCTATGCATTTCTCTTTCTTTCTCTTTCTGTTGTTGTGTTTCGTGTCTGTCTCTCTTTTTCTCTTTTCTTCGTCTCTTTCTCTTTTCTTTCTTCGTCTTTCTCTCTCTCTCTCTCTTTTCTTTCTTCACATCTCTCTCTCTCTCTCTCTCTCTCTCTCTCTCTCTCTCTCTTCTTTCTCCGTCTCTCTCTCTCTCTCTTTCTTTTCTTTCTCCGTCTCTCTCTCGCTCTTTCTTTTCTCTCTCCGTCTTTTTCACAGAAAAAAACACAACCCATTCTTTCCTTCTCTTCTAATCGCTCGTTATCCCTTTCCGCTCCTGCTCCATCTCCTTCCTAATTATATATATATATATATATATATATATATATATATATATATATATATATATATATATATAACTAAAAAAACTAACATCACAGTACAAACGAGGCAGATAATAAACGCGCAGAAAGAAGAAAAAGAAGAAGTAGAAGAATGATACGAATGAGAAAAATAAGAAAAAGAATAAATAACAAGACTACGAATGAGAAAAAAAAAAAAGAGAATAAGCACGAAGATAAAGAAAGCCGTCTCTCCGGCGCAGGACCGCACAATGCCTCCATCTCGCGGTATTTTGTTCTTCCGGCAAATCTTTCCAGAGTCTTTGTTCTTCCGTGAGAACATTTTCTGCGGCGTGGCGTCAGCTCTTTCTCTTTCTCCTCTTCCTCCTACGCCTTCGCCTTCACCTTCGCCTTCTCCTCTTCCTTCACCTCCTACTCCTCTTCCTCCTTCACCTTCTCATCTTCTCCTCCTTCACCTTCTCATCTCCTCCTCCTTCGCCTTCTTCTTCTTCTCTTCCTCCTTCGCCTTCCTCTTCTTCTTGTTCTCCTCCATCTCCTTCTCCTCCACTTCCTCCTTTGCCTTCTCTTTCACCTCCTTTTCCTCTTACTCCTCCTACTTCTTCGGGACACGAGCGATGCGCAAGAGTTTGCGAATTTATCTGGAAAGTTTTCCCTCTTTTGCTTTCTGTCTCTTTCTTTCTTTCTTTCTTTTCTTTCTTTCTATCTCTCTTTGCCTCTGTCTCTCTTTCTCTACATTTCGAGGTAGTTTTGCATGAGTTTTTTTTATCTATTTATCCCTCATGTCTATATCCACATTTACACCTCACATCTATGTGACACGGAACTGACATGACACGCCAACCTCTTTGAAATGACACGACACGTAATAATGTGGATAAGAGTACAAAAACGTTAAATAACGATGATTGAGGGAATTTAAAAAAAAATCAAGAAATGACAATAGGAAAGAAAAAAGAAAAAGAAAAAATGAAAGAAAGAAAGAAAGTAAAAAAAAAGCCAATGTGTCTTTCGGATCGCCATACACGCAAAGCAAAAGGAAGTCAAAGTTTAGAATTAACTGAAACGATCGGACGTGAATAAACAAAGAAATTAAATATAAAAAAACGTATATTCATTCCCAGCAACTTCAAGTCATGGCATAAGACACCATTGAGAAATTCTGAGAGCAGTCTTACCGTCATGTTAACTCAACAGCAACAGAGCATCAGAGAGGAACAAAGTTATTGATATTAGTATATTTGGGTGTAAATAGTCATCAATTTTCCAACAGACAGACAGACAAACCTGTACACACACACACACACACACACACACACACACACACACACACACACACACACACACACACACACACACACACACACACACACACACACAAACTTTACTTTGTCAATAACCCCATCTCCCTCCTTCTCTCCTTCTCTCCGCACGCCCAAAGGAGGAAGAAATAATGGAAGAAGAGAAAGAAGAAATCCCGGCCGCCCTCTCTCCTCGCTTTCTAACTCTTTCTTCATTTATCCAACTTATTTTCTTCCTTTCTAACTTCTAACATTGTCTTTCTCTTTTCAATTAATGTTTTCCGTCTTGCATTAAAATGAACATCTTCGCAGTACAAGATATTCATACCTTTTCTACATTTGTCAACACGAATAAGGTTCAGCTTTCTGTCTTTTAAATCGTTTTATTTACTCTTTTATTTATTCTTACCGGCTTGTTCTATGCCCTGAAAATTAACGGTTTTTATCTCTTTCTAACTTACTCAATTTAACTCGATCTAACACTAGAATCCTTTCTAACTCTTTTTTTTATCAGTAACGCTCCCTTCCTTTCAAAATCTCTTCCTGTCTTTATGTCTTTCTAACTCTTTCACATACTCTAATACTTGCTGCCTCTCTAACCAACCCTTTTGTTTCATTAGAACGAATGCTTTTTAACTCTTTCGAACTAACTCTTTCTTGTCTTTTTCATTAGAATGAACTCTATCTAACTCATTTGAAGTAGCCTTTTCTTCTCCCTAAAGGACTAGCTCTCGACAAACTCTCTTTGATTTACTAGAACTAACTTTCTAACTCATTTAAAATAGCTCTTTCTTGTTTCTGCAACAAATTCTTTTTAATTCATTAGAACTAACTCTTTCTAATTCATTCAAAGTAGCTCTTTTTTGTCTCTGCAACCAGCTCATTTTAATTCATTAGAATTAACTCTTACTGATTTAAAGTAGCGCTTTCTTGTCTCTGCGACTAACTCTTTTTAACTCTTTTTCAATCTAGTTCTCCCTTGTATCTCTAACCAACTAAATCCTCCATTCTTTGTACCAATTCCCTTTGGCGCACCGGAAGCGGTCTGGAAGAAAGAGGCGAGGCTTTCCTTATTAACAATTATCCCAGAACAAACATGCTTTACCGCGAGCTTTCTCCTGTAAAAGTGATTGATTCATTGTTCTTTTTCATAGAGAAAGTTACCGCGAAATGAATGGAAGATTAGGACGCATTGTTAGACGGAAGAAGAAAAAAGATTTGATCAACAGTCAGATTCATTGAGGATGTTAATAATATACGTATAAATTCATACACCTACACACATTCACACACACAAACACACACACACGCATTCACACACTATACACACACACAAACATAAACACACATTCACACACAATATGTACAACACACACATACACACACACACACACATTCACACACAGTATAGATACACGCACACACGCACGCACACATACCTGTCTACCAAACCGAGACAGACAGACTTCAAGCTCTGTCACTCCGTCTCTCTGCCTGCAAGCAAATCTCTCCTTCCACCGCCACTGGGAACCGACCCACACGAAGGCAATTCAGCAAACACAAAACCTCCGTCGATCGGAAGTCATGCAGAGTTCATGATGCATTTGCATGACTGCGTGCATGATGCTAATTGACGCGCGTTTGGGATTTATGTTGGGTCAAGTTCATGAGAGGGAGAGGGGAGGGGGAGGGAGAGGAAGAGGGGGATAGGGGAGAGTGAGGGGGGAGAGAGGAGAGAGAGAGAGAGAGAGAGAGAGAGAGAGAGAGAGAGAGAGAGAGAGAGAGAGAGAGAGAGAGAGAGAGAGAGAGAGAGAGAGAAAGAGAGAGAGAGAGAGAGAGAGAGAGAGAGAGAGAGAGAGAGAGAGAGAGAGAGAGAGAGAGAGAGAGAGAGAGAGAGAGAGAGAGAGAGAGAGAGAGAGAGAGAGAGAGAGAGAGAGGGAGGGAGGGAGGGAGGGAGGGAGGAAGGGGAGGAGGGAGGGAGAGAGGGAGGGAGAGAGAGAGAGAGAGAGAGAGAGAGAGAGAGAGAGAGAGAGAGAGAGAGAGAGAGAGAGAGAGAGAGAGAGAGAGAAAAGAAAGAAAAAAAGAAAAAAAGAACAAGTAAACAAGAGGAACGTAGACAGCATGCGTCGACGAAAAAAAACACCAAGACTTGCTCGTCTAAGTGGAAAACCTTGTAATCCGAAACGTCTTGCGGAAAAAGGAGAAAATACACAAGATAAAGGAAAAATAAGGACATATGAAAATAAAAATATGTGCATGTGAGTGTATTTCTATGTATGTGCGTGTGCGTATGTTTGGCTGTACGTATAAAAAAAACTCATCTCTAAGGAATTTTGAAAATAAGAATGCGTGCATGTGAGTGTATTTGTGTAAGAGCGTGCGTGTGCGTATGCATGTGCGTGCGTTTGACTGTGCGTATAAAAAATCCCTGAATCTCTAGTTTCTTGAACCCATAGAATAACAACAGCCACCGGTATGTGACCCAGCACTTACTTTCTCCCCAAAAGTGAGCATTTTTTAGTGCGAGTGTCTACCTGTGTCTAGGCAGAAGCAACAATTATTTGTCTATAAAAGGCCGACAAAGAGGATGGTTTAGAAATGGCAAACCGTACATGAAAACTCTATCTCAGTTTCTATTCGACAAAATGATGCTGGTTGGAACAAAACCTCCAGTGAATGGTAAAGAAATAGAATATGATTTCTTTCCTTTTTTTTAGCCATTTTATTGATAGACGAAAATGTGTTGGTTCCTTCCTTCACTTACAGCGTTGTCTTTATGGTGTTCGATTCCATAATATTCCTTCTATGGTTTTCGGTTCTATAGATTCATTGTGTGGCGTTCAATTTCCACATAGTCTTAATTCCATGGTGTTCTCTTCCATACTAACCACGCCATACTGATCACTCCCATGGCATTTACTCTATGGTGTTCAATCCCATGATGTTCACTTCCATGACTCATTTTAAGGCATCCAATTCCATAAAATTCGTTTCATGGCGGTCAGCTCCATAGTGATCACTCCATGGTGTTCTAGAGCGTTCAGTACCAGAGTTCCATAGCGTTCAAACGTTCATGTTCATTTCCCCGCGGAGGAAATGACCTCTCCTGGACCTCGTGACCAAGATAGCAAGAAAAATCCGAGGCTGGAGGTCAATCCCAAGACTCTACCACGCATAAGAAATGACCAAATGAATTATGCATGGTATTAAATTCAGCGCGGGGGGGGGGGGGGATAATGCGGTGACTATATATCCACACAAACGACGGTTGGATATTCTGAGGGTCAAGTGCGAGGTCACGAGGATGAGCTACGTCATAAATTTAAATGCGGATAAAGAAGGACTGTAATTGGTTTGAACTTTTTATTCTCAACATGATTACCATTTTCTGAATAACGGTGGAGTGAACATCTCTCTCGAAATTGGTGAATGAAAGTTACAAAGGTAAGGTTAGAAGGGAATTGTTAAACGGAAAGCTACAAATCCTTTAATTAATAAATATACAAATCACTCGGTATACAATTAAATACACAGTAGCAAAGCGAAGAACAAAGAAGGACGAGACATTAACAAATAAAAACCGAAACAAACAAACATAATCAGTAAAAAAAAAGAAACGCACACACGAAATCATAAATCACCCTTCAAGGAAATTTAAAAATTAAAAAACGTGTCAATAAATGTCTACAAGAGAAAGTCAGAGATGAGAAAGCAACGGAATATTAATAGGAAGTGGGACAAAATACATTATTTTTTCTTCCTCTCCTCTCCTGACTTCACGTACAGAGGCAAACGTGACGTCATCATTTCTTCATCCTGCACGTAGCGTCACATTAAACATCCGGGTTTTTTGGGGGTTGCAGTTCCTCTGGGTTCTCATGTTGCATGAATCATACACATGTACATGCGGTATACACAATCCTTCTATAATTTCTAATCTTTTTTAGTCTTGTGCTCGCTATTAGAGTATATTTGGTTAACTTTCTTTTCCCTCTTTATATCCCCTTTTTATTCCATTCTCCTCCTTTCTCCCTTCTCCTTCCTTCTACCCTCCTTTCTCTTCCTCCATTTTGCTTCCTCCTTTCCCGCAGCCTCGTGCCAGCCAGCTGTAGGATAATTACTTGTTCCGCCCTCAAGTCTCCTCTCTTGTGCATGAAACCCCGCATCTACCTCGCCCCTTTCCCGCCCACCTGCCGCCCACAAGTGAGACTGTGTAGGCGTTCCAACCACCCACAAGGATGCTCCGTAGGGCCTCATAACTCGACGGAACAACTATGTGTGTGGCATTTTATCCACGTGTGCAGCCGCCATGTTGGAATTCTTTCCCGCGTTTTCCGTTTTAATGATATTCATGTGATAGATACGTCTGTTTCTGTTGTTTTTTTTTTCTTCTGTTTGTTTCAGGGTAAACATTCTTTTACAAATCAATTAAGTATTTTCTTGCTTGTCTCCTAAGTGTGAACGGATGCATTTTCTTTTCTTTCTGCTAACCTGCATCCGATTCCTTGAGTTGCTAGAAAAAAAGAAAAAGAAAAAAATCCTGCAAATTCATGTTTTCAAAAGATGACACGATAAAAATACATCAGTAAAAAAACTTAAACAATCGAAGTTGCAAAACGAAATTACACACATAAAGTTAACGAAGTTCCGGCACGGAATCAAACACGCGCGCCTGCCTCCTTTGCACGCGGACACGCAATGCTAAAAAAAATAATTCAAGCTTTGGAATGTTAACCGCTTGTCGACACGTGACTAGCACATGCCTACGACCGCCTCGGCGATGTTAGTCTTCACGAAAGCCCGTGTTCAGCTCCCCCCCCCCTCCTTGCCCCTACCCCATTCCCTCCCCTTTCCTGCAATAGCAATGGAAAGCTTGCAAAGTTGCTGAGGTCACCGTTCTGTGCGATATCATCTCTCGTCGTCAATATCTCTTTCGTATCTCCCTCTGCGTATACCAAAAGACGAAGCACAGGATTTTTTTTATTTTTTTTTATTTACATACTTTCTATTCAGGTGATTGTGAGTAGACATTTAGATAAATAGAAAGCAAACGACTAATTGGCAACCGAGCGCCAATGGTTGTGGGTCAGAGCCACCGCAGGACGCGAGGCGGGGCGGGTACCAACGCATCATTAATTACGTATTTATTCCTCCACCAACCGTCTTCTTTCGCGGGAAATAAGCCCCACACAGGATCAAATACATCCTTAAGACATGTATTCCGCAGATAACCCGCTGTCCGAATCCCCTCCAAAGGGACTGGTGTCGAAATGAAGAGAAAGCCCTTGCCAGTTGGTTCCCCTCTGACCCAGTATTTTTAGCCGATCATGTGGGTGTTCGTCTGTGTCTTCCCACTGCCGCTGCGTTTAGGGTTTTCAATAGCATTCGTGGACGGGAGATTTCGACGGGTTTTTGGTGGATTCCAGTTGGATGTTGATGGATTTCGATGGTTTCCAGGGAGTTTCACTATGAGTTTTAAAGCTACTTTCGAAGTGGCTGCGTTTAAGGATTCTGGGAATGTTCGTTATGATATTGGAATTAACGAGGATGGTTTAGCGAATAACAGTTGCGTTTCTACGTCTTTTAGGAATTATATAGAAAAATTAAACTACAGGTTTCCGAGTACTATGTTATATACACACATTTTTTTTTAGCGGCAGCTTGAGTAACTTTTCATAGTAATTTTTGAAGACAAAAAAAGGGAAAGATTCTGAAATGTGAGTTATAATTTTTAGCACTGAAAAGCACAGTCAAGTCACTCATATCTGCCCTTTAATGCTCCAACCAAAAAACGAGACTTTCCGGCAATAAATTACATCTTTTCTTGGAGAAGGGGAAAAAATGGCGAAAATCTAATGCTTTATTTCTCGCGTCCTTACTGCAAAGTTTCTAGTGGTATAAATGTCAGCAGTATGTATGCTAAACACATTTAGAAACCTTGCGGTGTTTTTAAATCTTCCATGGTTTATAATTATTATTATTTTGGCGAAATATACTGACTATTTTTATTTTTTACTAGGTTATGTTCCACGTGTACATAATTATAGAAGAGGAGAAGAGGAAGTGTTGATACAAATAAACAAGCAGTCTATAATGATTATAAACTAATTATAAAACTACAGGTTTCATCTACCTCTCACTCTCACTCTCCCTTCCCTCCCTCCCTCTCTCTCTCTTTCTTTCTTTCTTTCTTTCTCTCCCCCCCTCTCTCTGTGACTCTCACTCTTTCCCTTCCCACTTCTCTCTTTGTCTCTCTCCCCCTTGCCTCCCTCTCTCTCCCTTTCCTCCTTGCTTCACTCTCTCTCCCCCTTTTCCTCACTCTCTCTCTCTCTCCCCCTTTCCCTCACTCTCCCTCTCTCTCCCCCTTTCCCTCACTCTCTCTCTCTCTCCCCCTTTCCTCTCCCCCTCTCTCTCTCTCTCTCTCTCTCTCTCTCTCTCTCTCTCTCTCTCTCTCTCTCTCTCTCTCTCTCTCTCTCTCTCTCTCTCTCCCTCCCTCCCTCTCTCTCTGTGACTCGGCAGGATGTAGCGGTAGAAGAGCTTCTAGGCGACCAGTCTAGAACATCCCTCCCCCCTCCCCCTCCCCCTCCCCATCTGAACCTCCCCGATACCCCCCTTCTCTTTACCCCCCCCCCACCCACCCAACCTAACCCCGCCCCGACGCCCCCCCCCCGACCCCCACCCCACGCACACTTAGACAACAGCAAGAATTACCTCCCTTGCCTGAATATCGCAGTGCTTTCTAGCTTATAGAAAGTTCTGCTCTTGCGCGGGGTGAAGGATCGAAGAGACTGGCGTGGCGTAACGTTCACATGTTGGGCTTATGGCTTGTAGAAGGATAAATAGGCCACTCATGTAGGTCGGGAACGTGTCATGGACATATGAGGAGGATGAGTTTTCGGATAAACAGATAGATGGACATAACTGTAGAAGAGGAAGTGTTGGTATCGATTAACAAGCAGTCTATAATGATGTATAAACTAAATATAAAACTAGAGGTTTCATCTACCTCTCTCTCTCTCTCTCTTTCTCTCTCTCTTCTTTCCCCCCCTCTCTCTCTCTCTTCTTTCCCTCCCTATCTCTCCCTCCCCCTCTCTCTCTCTTCACCCCCCCTCTCTCCCTCCCTTCTTTCCCCCCTCATTCTCTCTCTCCCCCCCCTCTCTCTCTCTCTCTCTCTCTCTCTCTCTCTCTCTCTCTATTGGTTTGTCTGTCTCTATCTCTTTCTTATTCTTTCTCTGTCTGAATACATGTATATATATGTATATACTATGCACTTATTTAATATTCACATATGAATATGCATATATATAGATATGAGTAAACACACATACGCATTCGCACGCACACACATATATGCATACATACAATCATATATACACAAAAATATAATAAGAATAAATTAATATATATATAAAAATTAATGTATAAAATACTAAAAATGAATGAATAAAATAAAAATGAATGAATAAAATACTAAAAATGAATGAATAAAATGCTAAAAATGAATGAATAAAATAAAAATGAATGAATAAAATACTAAAAATGAATGAATAAAATACTAAAAATGAATGAATAAAATAAAATGAATACACAAAATAATAAAAATGAATACACAAAATAATAAAAATGAATGAATAAAAAAATGAATGAATATATAAAAATAAAAAGAAATGAATAAATAAAACAAAATTATATAATATACGAATACACAAATTAACAAATAAAACAAAAAATGTAGAAATGCTATATTCATCTGCTTATTTGCACCCGCCCCGCCCCCCCCCCCCAACCCCCCCGACACAGCATCGCCGCGTACTCTTGCAAACACGAGTGAAAGCTCCGTCTCGTCCGTCGGCCCGACTTTCGCTGCCCCGACCGACCGACCGACCGACCGACCGACGGCGGAGAGTATATACCCCGCGCCGCGCATTCCTGAGCCGACCGGACCCGACACGCCCCGACGACCCGACGCCTTATCGCTTCCTTCCATCGCGATCTTACCATCAGGAGACAAAAGTTTTAATTGAGGTTTGCCAGCGCCTCGAGAGGGTGGGGGCGGGGGGAGAGGGGGAAGGCGAAGTGGGGTATGGGGTATGGGGGGAGGTGATAGGGTGGGGATAGGGGGAGGGGAGAGAAGGCGAGTGGGTAGGGGAGGGGGAGGGAGGAGGGAGGAAGTCGAGAGGATGGGGTAGGAGGGGAATGATTATCTCTTGGACTATTTTTATCGTTTACCCCCCCCCCTAATTACTATTCTGACTTTGAAATATACAGTATATATATATATATATATATATATATATATATATATATATATATATATATACAGTATATATATATATTTTTTTTTTCTCTCGGATTGTTTTATTGTTTTTCTTCTTCTAATTACTCTGACTTTGAAATATACAGTATATATATTTTATATTATATATATACAAATATGTCTATTCTTCTAATCTGTCCAATCTATAAATATACATCTTTTCTCTTCACTCTATTTTTTCCTTTTTTTCCTGTGTGGGTGGGTCGTGGTGGTGGTGTTGACGATGATGATGATGATGATGATGATGATGATGATGATGATGACGATGACGACGACGACGACGATGATGATGATGATGATGATGATGATGATGACGACGACGACGATGATGATGATGATGATGATGATGACGACGACGATGATGATGATGATGACGACGACGATGAGGGTGGTGTTGGCGGCAGTGAAAATGATGATCATTCCAGAACCAGCGCTACATCACGGTAATGCAATGATACAATGATAATACAATAGCATCTAAAAAAAATGCCGTTATTGCATCACTACCGCTAATAAACATGCAATCGTACAATAATGATAATACAATAGCAACAATTTTTTTGTTATCATTGCATCGCTATTGTTAATTCTGTTTTTCATCTATTAATCTAAACAGCAATATAATAAATAGAAACAAACTGATATAAGACAATACCTGATTGCAGCAGCATATCATTTGCAGCGAATAATTACCTTATAACATGTCGTCTATCTGAAAAGACAAAAGCGCCATTAGTCACAATTTCAAGAAAGTTATTTCAATATAAAGTTCGTATTAATAATAATGATAATAATCATAATAATCAGAATAACAACAATAATGATAATAATGATGATGATAATAATAATAATAATAACAATAACAATAATAATAATAATAATAATAAAAACTATAATAATAAAAATGATAATAATGATGACGATAACAATAATAATAATAATAAAAATAATAATAACAAAAATAATGATAATAAAAATAATACAGGTTTTGCAAAAAACGGCATCTAAGTTCGTTACTTACAACCGATAGATGGCGTTGGCGGCGTCTCCACGTTATTACTGAAATACTAAAACCAATCCTAACAAATATCGTAAAAACAGAAGGGCAAAATTATGAGGTAAACAGTAATTGTGAGGCTAGGATGCTAAAGAGGATATGAAGGAAGGAACCATAATATAAACAATAGGCGATCTGCCAGGATATGCTACAGGCCTATCGATCACCTTGTCGCCGCCTTCACGCTTATATAGGCCTATGCTAACACGCGCTCCACCGCATGGGTCGGGTGTCGGGTCCGCGTTCCTGTTTCTTTCTTTCCGTTTTTCTGTATCTGCTTTTCTTTGTCTTTCTTTACCCGGTTTGTCTGTCTTCTTTTTTTCCCTCTTCCTCTCCTTCTTCCCTTCCCTCTCTTCCTCTACGCCTCTCCTCCTTTCCTCCTTATATCTCTTCCTTTCACCCTCCCTCTCTCCTTTCCTCCTTCCCTCTCTCCACTCGTCCTATCACCTTACCGATATGTCAGCCAATGACTCTGAATTCTTTTAATACTTGTAATTCTTTATAATTTAAGTGTTGTATTTATTTTTAAATATTATTATACCTAAGCTTTGTATATGCAATGTGAGCCCGCACAGGGACTAATTTAGTAAGGGTGAGGATAACCTAAGTTACTTCATCCTTTTGCGATGTTATTTTACTTTTGTCTCAAACGTGTCAAAGTCAAAGTCCTGTCCATCATAATTCCCCGATAGAGAGAGAGAGAGAGAGAGAGAGAGAGAGAGAGAGAAGAAGAAGAAGAAGAAGAAGAAGAAGAAGAAGAAGAAGAAGAAGAAGAAGAAGAAGAAGAGGAGGAGAGAGAGAGAGAAGGGGAGAGGGAGAGAGGGAGAGAAAGAGAGAGAGAGAGAGAGAGGGAAGAGAGAGAGAGAGAGAGAGAGAGAGAGAGAGAGAGAGAGAGAGAGAGAGAGAGAGAGCAGAGAGAGAGAGAGAGAGAGAAAGGAAGAGAGAGAGAGAGAGAGAGAGAGAGAGAGAGAGAGAGAGAGAGAGAGAGAGAGAGAGAGAGAGAGAGAGAGAGAGAGAGAGAGAGAGAGAGAGAGGGAGAGAGAGAGAGAGAGAGAGAGGGAGAACCTCACTTACTCCATGATCACCCTCGGAAACACGGAGTCACTCCCCGCTAAAAGTGTGACGAGGGTTGTGCAAGTGTGAATTACAGGCGCTTCCACGCGAAAGAGGGGGAGGGTGAGGGGGAGGGGGAGCAAAGGGTGAGGTTGAAGGTAAGGTTGAAAGTGAGGGGGGAAGCAAAGGGTGAGGGTGAAGGTGAAGGGGTGGGTGGAGAAATGATGAGGGGGCGAGTGGGGAGTGAGGGGTGAGGGGGAAAAGGAGAAAGGGTTGAGAGAAGCAAGGAGTGAGAGTGAGAGGGAAAAAGGGTGTGGATGAGGATCTAAGGGAGAAGGGAGCAAAGGCTGAGGAGGAGAGGGGAAGGGTTAGGAGGAAGGGGTGAGGGGTGAAAGGGATGAGAATGAGTGGGGGGTGAGGGTGAGGAGGATTAGGTTGAGGCAATACTACTTTTGTGTTTTTTATGGGCGTTAGGGAGAGAGGGGGCGGTGGGGTGGGAGGGAGAGAAAGGGAAGGATGGGGGAGAGGGAAGGAAGAATGGAAACAAGGAAGAAGAGAATAAATGGACGAATGAGTGAAAAATTGGAGGAAATAAGGAAGGAAGGAAGGGGGAGAGGGGGGCTGAATGAATGAATGAACAAAAGAATGAATGAATGAGGGAGCAAACGAGAAAGGGAGGACGGAATGAGAGAAAGAGAGAAAGAGAGAAAGAGAGAAAGAAAGAAAGAAAGAAAGAAAGAGAGAGAGAGAGAGAAGAGAACGAAAGGTAGACACAGAAAGAGCGACAGAAAGACAGACAAAATGCCACGAATCTGATGTCGCATTAACCCTCTCCCCTTTCCCCCTCTCACTCTCATAATCACCTCCAACCCTCATTAACCGGCGAATCATCCTCTCCCTCATTATCTCATTCTACCTCTCATTACCTTCTCTCTTTCCCTTCCTCCTCCCTCCTCCTGCACAAACACTTGTGAAAATATTAATTACAAAATCAATGAGGAAGATTGCAGGAGGTTATGAGAAGAGAGAGTGGGAGGGAGATGGAGAGCGAGAGCGAGAGAGAGAGAGAAATCAAAGAGAAATATATAAATAGATAAATATACACGCAGATATACTGAGACACATGGGAAGAAACAGCTAGACAGATAAAAGAATAGAAATTACAATGACCAGCACCAGAAAATCCAATTAAAAAAAGAAATACCACAGACGAACATTTTTTTTCTTTTTTTAACATAAC